>NC_056438.1:75280532-75440532 GCF_018296145.1 Oncorhynchus tshawytscha | reverse complement strand
GAGGACCTGTCACTGGGGCTTTGACTCGGCCAAATGGCCGTGCTACCTGCAGCTGGGGAGGAAGTACCTGGGAACGGCAGAGGAGCCGCAGCTCAAACAGCTGTTGGAGGACATGAAGGACAAGTTCCACTACAACCGAACCAGCGACAAAGTAAGTAACGAATGACTTATTATTGTGTTTCTGAACAGATATGTTTGCGTTAGACTACTTCGTGTGGTTGCACTGTCATTGGGAGAGTCTAGAGAAACCAGCCCTTGCTATGTGTAAGACGATACATAGGGGACAGGTTACATTCTTCCTGCTGCCCATATGGTGAGATTTCTTTGGAGATTTACCCTATTGTGTTTTACCCAAAATACTCAGACTTTTCTGTTTCCATGTATGCGGACTAGTACCCGTCGCTCACTGGGCCATGGCTCTGGCGGCTCTGCTCTGACCTTGGGCCGAACTCAGGCCCTCTGTACTTTTCAGATGGCATGGCAGGTAGCCTAGCGGTTAAGAGTGTTGGGCCAGTAACCGAAAGGTCACTGGTTTGAAATCTCAGAGCAGATTAGGTGAAAAATCGGTCTGTGCTCTTGAGCATGGCACGTAACCCTAATTGCTCCTGTAAATCGCTTTGGATAAGAGTGTCTGCTAAATGACAAATGTAAATTTACATAACAAGGACTAACTGAACTTGAGCACTTTCTCACAAAGCAACTGTCTAATTTTATTGGTCAAACGCACACATGTAGCATGTGCTGCTGTTGTACATAACAAGGACTAACTGAACTTGAGCACTTTCTCACAAAGCAACTGTCTAATTTTATTGGTCAAACGCACATATGTAGCATGTGCTGCTGTTGATTGTGCTCGCCCCAAGCCTTTAGTGTCACATTCCTGGTGGGAAACATAACACTTGCGCTGACATATACATGGAAACACAACAACACTTGCGCTGACATCTACATGGAAACACAACAATACTAGCGCTGACATCTACATGGAAACACTGGCAACTCACTAATGTGGGGGTAAGTCAAGATGGTGTAGTAGATCAGAGCGGGGTTGGACAGGCTAACAGCTGACCAGCTGGTCTCTCCTGCTCTGGGTCACGTGTGTGTGTGTGTGTGTGTGTGTGTCACACACAGGGGAAGAGCATCATTTGTCCTTCGGGTCAGCTGGAGGTCACTAGAACCATCAATAGGCAAGAGCACTGACTGGACTAGTGGACTCTCCCTCGCATACTCTGACCTCTGGGCAAGATAGGGGGGACAGTTTAGATTCATTAAGTTCATCCCTCCCCTATTTAAATGACCTTTTTAAGCATTCCAAAGTAATTTTTGTCATTCAATTTGTTGATGGTTTTAAAATACAATTTAAGTGGAGAATCTTAATTGAATTCCTTCTTAGTCCAGGACTAGGCTGACTATCTGTCTGGGGAAACAGCCTATGATCTTTATTCGTACCACTGAACTGGAGTGTGCAGTAACCGGCAACCCAAGCCCATACATGGGCGAATGCCCAAGTTGCATTACCATCACCACCAGTGCTGTTCACTGAAGACCAGAACCAAACAGGATTCTACAGAGCAGAGTTTTAAAACATTTTTAAAAATGTTTTTCTTAGTCGTTGTATAACAAAAATGAATTAAAATGGACAGTGGGAGAGAGCAGAGCAGCAGGACCCATAGAAATGGCCAACAGGACCCATAGAAATGGCTGACTCCAGCTGAAAACAAAGCTCTAGATGGTTTCTCCTCTGACTGGTTCATCGCTATGACAGGACCTCTCTACTTAATCAAACTGGACTATTAGGGTATGTCACAAATAGTACCCTTTTTTTTCTATATAGCGCATTACTTTCTAGGGCTCTGGTAAAACAAATGATGTACTATATAAAGGGAATAGGGTCTAGTTTGGGACGTAGGCTTAGTTTTTTTGCCTTGTCGTTTTAATGATGGCTCACTAAGGGAGAGTTGACTTGTTAGATGACCCTGACTTCAACTGGTGTTTTCCAGGTAGGCTGCTTTGAATTCAATGAAGCCTGGCAGGTTATGGGTTAAACAAGAGACTATGGACTCCCAAGTGTTTTTATAGTGTGTGTGTATTTCTAGTGCGTGTGCTGTGCAGGTGTGACAACACTGCTTGCTGTACAGTCATTTGGCACTCCCTGTCTGCTGTGTTTGTCTGGCAGAAAGAGGGGGAGGGAGAGGGGCCCAGCCTCTCCCATATGTTTCAATTTGTGTGTGTGTGTGTGTGCCGGAAATACCGTCTGGTGTCTAGTCTAGCGCCCAAACCACATTCCTCCCTCCCTCCTTCCCCTCCCTCTCGCACTTTGGCTTGGTCTGCTGTGTTTGTCTGAGTTACTCCTCTCTTACATACAACTATGTTTTTTTGTCAACTTGACGTCCACCTTTTCTATCTGAAAGGTATTGCCGGTATCAAAGCCAACCCCCCCCTCCTCCTCCTGCCTAGCAACCCGGTAATCATTTCGGTAAAGTTCTGCCTACAGCTTAGTATGAAACAGCCTTAATGCTGAGGCGGAATTGGCACGCGCTGCCCTCTTAAACTCTTGACGGTTGCTAGGCAGCGCCAGTTAACCATCCTCCTGCCAGTTGTAGACTTTGTGAGACATGTCACTTCTGTCTCTCTACATAGCCCACCACTAAGCATGCATTGTTTTCTTAATCACTGGATGGAACCATTTTAAGAACTTCTGTGGGAATAAATATCACTGAAAATATTGGAATAAAGTAAGTTTAGTGCAATTTGAAGGTATGTATCAAATTGTTGCTTACTGAAACTCCTAAGGTCATCCACTCACTCATATGTAATACATTTGAAGCAGTAGCCTATACCCGCGTGTGGTCAACTAGATGATAATTTCAACACCGTTTTGAGTTGGACAGCGCCATCGGGCTGCTTAAGGAAAGTGTGGGGACTCGTCTTGATAAATCAATCTATTTCAGACTTTTTATTTTCACTGAATATCCGTTTGCACATTTTTAAATAATACATTTTTACAATTTCACCTGTATACAGTGTGTGAAATGAAGTAAGGAGGTAAGGCAATAAATAGGCCCATAGTGGCGAATTAATTACAATTTAGCAATTTACACTGGAGTGATATATGTGCAGATGAGGATGTGCAAGTAGAAAATACTGGTGTGCAAAAGAGCTCAAAAACAAAACAACATGAGGTAGGTAGTTGGTTGGCTGGGCTATTTACAGATGTGCTGTGTACAGGTACAGTGATCGGTAAGCTGCTCTGATAGCTGATGCTTAAAGTTAGAGAGGGAGATATAAGACTCCAGCTTCAGTGGTTTTTGCAATTCATTCCAGTCATTGGCAGTAGAGAACTGGAAGGAAAGGCCACCAAAGCAGGTGATGGCTTTGGGGATGACCAGTGAAATATACCTGCTGGAGCACGTGCTATGGGTGGGTGTTGCTCTGGGGACCAGTGAGCTGAGATATGGTGGGGCTTTACCTAGCAAAGACTTATAGATGACCTGGAGCCAGTGGGTTTGGCGACGAATATGTAGCGAGGGCCAGCCAATGAGAGCATACAGGTCGCAGTGGTGGGTAGTACATGGTGCTTTGGTGACAAAACGGATGGCACTGTGATAGACTGCATCCAATTTGTTGAGTAGGGTATTGGAGGCTATTTTGTAAATGACATCGCCAAAGTCGAGGATCGGTAGGATAGTCAGTTTTACGAGGGTATGTTTGGCAGCATGAGTGAAGGAGGCTTTGTTGTGAAATAGGAAGCCAATTCTAGATTTAATTTAGGATTGGAGATGCTTAATGTGAGTCTGGAAGGAGAGTTTACAGTCTAACCAGACACCTAGGTAGTTGTCCACATATTATAGGTCAGAACCGTCTAAATTAGTGGGGGTGCGGGCAGCGATCGGTTGATGAGCATGCATTTAGTTTTACTAGCATTTAAGAGCATCGAAAGAAGGGCCAGATGTATACAGAATGGTGTCGTCTGCGTAGAGGTGGATCAGAGAATCACCAGCAGCCATAGTGAAATCATTGATATATACAGAGAAAAGAGTTGGCCCAAGAGTTGAACCCTGTGGCACCCCCATAGAGACTGCCAGAGGTCCGGACAACAAGCCATCCGATTTGACACACTGAACTCTGTCTGCGAAGTAGTTGGTGAACCAGGCCAGGCATTAGCTACGGTTAGGCTTGGGAAATGTCAGCTGAGGTGATTGAATTTTAAATATATATATATATTTTTCACCTTTTAACCAGGTAGGCTAGTTGAGAACAAGTTCTCATTTACAACTGCGACCTGGCCAAGGTAAAGTAATGTTCATGATCGTCGTGTCTAGTTGGTTCCTTTTATTAGAACATGTTAAACTACGTAACATGGCAACAAGTGGTTATTTTGCTCTTCACTTAAAGGCCTAGTCTCAACCAAAAGCCTAACTTCACTGACTTGTCTCAATGTGATTTTTTTTGTTTTGTTTCACTGAATAGGCCATTTGGTTAATTTAGTTTCTGGCTGGGTAAATATGTGTAGGGGGGGTGGCATAGCTCATCTATTATATTTGCTCATCAAGGTCTGTTCAGAAACATTTAGCATGCAATAATGTAACCTAAATCAAGTGTAGACTTTTATTATTTTCTTGGTCGCATAATGGCAACTCCAAAAGTCCGCTGAGGTTGTGAAATATGAGCATGAGACTTGCATGCTTTTGAAAATAGGATTGCTATTATTTTCTATCAGTATCAAGGTGAAAATACACAAAGTAAGTAACGCTACGCCTGCTCCCTATCAAAGTGCAGTGAGGGTAGGAGAGAGATTCATTGTGTGTCAAAAAGCCATAGGTTTGGGCTCTGTTTCAAAATAACTTTTTATTTGACAGCAGTTCCACACGTTCCCGTGACACAAGTTCTGTGGGAAAAATATTCTTTGTATTTTATTCTGTTATATTCTTAGTATAAAATAAACTAAGTGGCCAGTTTATTAGATACACCCATCAAGTAACAGGTCGCGCCCCCCCCTTTTTGCACCCGGAACAGCCTGAATTCTTCAGGACATAGAAACATGAATCAATTCAAGGGACCTAACGTGTGCCAAGAAAACATTCCCCACACCATTACCACCCCGAGCCTGTACTGTTGACACCAGGCAGGATGTGGTCATGGACTCATGTTGCTTACGCCAAATCCTTCCTGACTCTGCCATCAGCATGACGCAACAGGAACTGGGATTTGTCGAACCAGGCAATGTTTTTCCACTCCTCAATTGTCCGGTGTTGGTGATCGCGTGCCCACTGGAGCAGCTTCTTAGCTGATAGGAGTGGAACCCGGTGTGGACGTTTGCTGCAATAGCCCGTCCGTGACAAGGACCGACAAGTTGTGCGTTCCGAGTTAGAATTCTGCACACCACTGTTGTACACACCACTGTTGTACCACTTATTTGTCTGTCTGTGTTCCGCCTGTTAACTTGCATGATTCTTGCCATTCTCCTCCTCCTCCTCCTCATCAACGAGTTGTTTTCTCACACAGGACTGCCACTGTTCGTCGGACAAATGGAATTATTTTTTTCATGGGGTATATTCAATTAAAATAAATGCCCACCCACATCTGCAAACTACTACTACCACTCCTCCCCGGCAAGCCGGCATGCACACGGGAGGTATAAAACACGTATACAGGCAAGAATGTGGGTAAAAATGGGCTTGTTTTATAAGGGGTTCATATAAACAAAGCTCAGTAAAAAAAAAAAAAATACAGGAAAAATACTGTGAATCCTATCAGATTGACAGACCTGGGGTCCACTCACTCACAGACGCATCTCCACTGCAGAGCAGACTAATACACACCTTCAGCAGGACACATGATACACCGTAGGGTGTGTGAGACCCAAATGTCTCTGTAATGAGCTGCAAATAACTGGAAGTTAGTGACACATCCCTGTGTGTCTCACTCATCAGAGGTCCTCGTGTCTGTGACAGTTTCAGGTGAAGGTTATTTTTTGCCCTCTATGCCTGAAGGGGGGGATGACTGTTCTGTATTCTGCCTAGGGTGGGAGAGGACTGTTCTGTCTTCTGCCTGGGGGTGGGGCACTGTGCTGGTGCTGTATATATATTTTTTTCTCTGTCTTGGTTGTTTGAACTTGTTTTTCTGTCTTCTGATTGGTGGAATTTTAATGTTGACTACTTTACAACATTTGTACTACACTGTGTGTTGTAGTACACGCACATTCACGGTCCGCTGTAACATGAACCTGGGCTGTTCTGAAAGGGCACAGAGCAGATTCCTGTAAAGGTTCTGTTGTAGAGGAAGCAGGTGACTGTCTGTTCCAGGGTGACATTATCCCCCCCCATTAGAATGGACATAGGAGTGTGTGAGAAGTCTCCCTGCACTGGGATTCCCTTCTAATATCTAACCCTCCCCTTGTGTGTGTGTGTGTGTGTGTGTGTGAGTGAGAGAGAAGTGGACAGACTGTAGGGCTGGTCCCTAGCTGCTAGCATTCATCCTCCAGACTGGGACTGCCTCAAATGGCACCCTATACAGTGCACAACTTTAGACTGGGAGCTCCACAGAGCCCTGGTCAAAAGTAGTGCACTTTAGGGAATAAGGTGCAATTTTGGGAAACAACCCAGCCACCTGCTGATCTACCACGCTGACTGACTCACTGTTTCCACATCCTGCTGGAAGTTGAAGAGCGAGAGAGGGGGGAGAGAGGCTGAATTGTAGGGTTGAGCTGTATTCAGATTTCCATACCTTCATTCCATGCCTGTGCCATCCTGGGTTCTACATTATTACCGCTAGTGCACAGAAGGGGAGCATTATCCCCCAAACGTAACACAAACAAACAAACAAACAAAAAAAACGGCACTTATCCGAATGCTAACGCAATGCTAACAAGTACTAAGGAATTCTCATAGCGGATGCTGTCCATAACCGATCTCGACAAACCATTTCTGTATGGACCTCAGTTTGTGCACATTGTCATGCTGAAACAGGAAAGAGGATTCCCCAAACTGCTGCCACAAAGTTGGAAGCATAGAATGTCCTTGTATGTTGTAGCGTTAAGATTTCCCTTTACTGAACTATGGGGCCTAGCCCGAACCATGGAAATATAGCCCCACACCATTATTCCTTCTCCACCGAACTTTGGTTGGCACTATGCATTGAGGCAGGTAGCATTCTCCTGGTATCCCCCAAACCCAGATTCTTCCGTCGGATTGCCATTAAGTTTTACTTTTTTATTTTACCTTTATTTAACTAGGCAAGTCAGTTAAGAACAAATTCTTATTTTCAATGACTGCCTAGGAACTGTGGGTTAACTGCCCTTTCAGGCGCAGAACGACATTTGTTCCTTGTCAGCTGGGGGATTTGACCTTGCAACCTTCCGGTTACTAGTCCAACGCTCTAACCACTAGGCTACCCTACCACCCCAGAGTCCAATGGTGACTAGATTTACACTGCTCCAGCCGACGCTTGGCATTGCGCATGGTGCATGGTGATCTTAGGCTTGTGTGCGGCTGCTCAGCCATGGAAACCCATTTCATGAAGCTCCCGACAAAGTTCTTGTCCTGATGTTGCTTCCAGAGGCAGTTTGGAACTCTGTAGTCTGTTTTGCAACCATGGAGAGACGATTATTACACGCTACGCGCTTCAGCACTCGGCGGTCCATTTCTGTGAGCTTGTGTGGCCTAACACTTTGTGGCTGAGATGTTGTTGCTCCTAGACAATTCCACTTCACAATAACAGCACTTACAGTTGACTGGGGCAGCTCTAGCAGGGCAAAAACTAGACAAACTGACTTGTTAGAACGGTAGCATCCTATGACAGTGCCATGTTTGAAAGTCAGTGAGCTCTTCTGTAAGGCCATTCTATTGCCAGTGTTTGTCTATGGAGATTGCATGGCTGTGTGCCCAACAAAAATGTATACACCCGTCAGCAACGGGTGTGGCTGAAATACCCAAATCCACTAATTTGTAGGGGCTCCACATGCATGAACAAAAGTACCTCTCACACACTCCGGACTCCGACCATTGCTCATCCTAATATTTCTTGATTACATTCTTCTTTTACTTTTAGATTGGTGTAGTGTTGGCTATTACTGCACTGTTGGAGCTAGGAACACAAGCATTTTGCTACACCCGCAACATCTGCTAAACATGTATTTGACCAATAACATTTAACCGCTGTTTTGGGAAACTAGTACCCGTAAGCTTCATAATAAAACAATTACCTGACTGGCAAAATGATGACTGCAATATGCTTTATTACCTAGTGCACAAGTTGACTGCAGTATTTATTTAAAAAGTACTAATATTCAAAGCCCAAAAAGTCACTTACCAAAAGGCTAACAAGTATTAAGGAATCCTGATAGCATTTAAGTTAGACAACACTAACGACCGCATTGCAAAAGTTTTGTACAGTTTCTGACCTAAAGTATGTATACTAGTAACTTAAACCCTACTCAGTTTTCTGCACGCACAAAACTAATGCTAGCTGGCAAGGTTCTTTATCCAGGAGGGGATTCTGCTGTTACCAAGCAAATGCTTGATTTTGGAAGAAGCTAACCACTTAGCTCTAGATAGTTATTAGCATGATGTATTAGTTAGGTAGCTATCTGGTGGTTGTGAATTGCAAACTGTAATTAGATCACCTGGTGCATGCTGCACTACTGTGCGTGACACAAGGCTCCGGTCTCTTGTCGTTGTTAGCTTGTAAACAAACACTAGGTGACCAGGGACTACCGTGAGTTACATCATGTGACCAATGACATGAACACAATGTTCTCTATCTCAAGTTGACTACGTATGTACTTAAAGTAGCTACAGATTCAAATGGATAAAAAATACAATTATGAAATAGTTTGAAAAACAATCCCCTGGCTTTTTCCAGATACTACGGTATACCGCCCAAGCCTACTCAATTGCGTACTTCTCTCGTACTCAACCCTCAACCCCTCCCTCTGACCTCCTCCAATGGGTTTTTGAGAAGGTGAGGACCGAGACTTAACTTCTGGAAGTGTGTTTTCCCCAACGGCTGCTGTTTCCATATCCTTATTTGAGTGTTGAGAAGTCAAGGCCCTTAGTCGTGTACTTTCCTATGGAGTGACGGAGAACATGCCTTCAGAGAGTGAGAGAGAGCTTAGCTTTGTGTGTGTGTCTGGAAACCCTTGGACTGGTACAATGTGCACATTGACACTGTGTAAACAGTGGCTGGCTGACGAGAAGTAAGGGTTAAACTAACACACTGATCGGGGGGGGTGGATTCTGTGAGGCTACTGGAAGTGTGTTTTTCCCTAAAGGCTGCTGTTTCCATATCCTTATTGGAGTGTTCAGGAGTCAAGGCCCTTGGTTGTATTCAGTAGGTACCAAATGGGGAACAATTGCCACCAGAACTTATCCAATAAATGCTAATTTTGGGGTTTTTGCTTCAGTGTTTTGCTGCAATGATTTCTACTGAACACAACCCCGGTCTCGTCTCTTCATTGGTCCATTGTGCCTAGTGTAGCCACTAGTGATGCTCCGATATGACATTTTTGGCCGATACGATATCCAATATTTTCCTTGCCAAAAAAACGATACTGATATTTAAAATTTTAGCGGACTTTTAACTATTTAACTGCACTAGAATTCTTAACGCACACACATGGACGCAGCGGTCTAAGGCACTGGCATCTCATTGCAAGAGGTGTCACTACAGTCCCTGGTTTGAATCCAGGCTGTATCACATCCAGCTGTGATTGGGAGTCCCATAGGGCGGCACACAATTGGCCCAGCGTCGTCCAGGGTAGGCCGTCATTGTAAATAAGAATTGCTCTTGACTGACTTGCCTAGTTAAATAAACGTTAAATACACACCACACTGACCAAAATGATATTTTGTTGGCATTTATACATGTCCCCATTAACAGTAAAACATCATCTCAACCTATTTCTTTCACATACTTGCTGTGGTGTTTCATTCCCAACCAGGATTTCTGTGGAACTCTGTTTGCTTGTCAAAAGAGACGTGTCAAATAAGCTTGTTGATCAATCAGGACCTGAATATGACTGCACCTCACATAATTTAACACGTTCATCATTTTTTGAAACGTAGTTATTACACATTGATTACACTATCACTCATGTCTTATGTCACATCGATTCATTGATACGTATGCTATGATGCTGGTGACATTGTCTCGCACACCTACAGTGCTGGGCATGAATTTAACAAATAAAATAAAAGCAAGCTAGCTCATAGATGCAAACAATGTTCTTCCCCAAAACCATAATCTGTTTCAGTAGCTTTGGGCAACGGGGTTAAATTGCTTCCTAGCTATTTATTTTCATGAACTTTAGTTCATGTTCAGTAAGCGAACAAGTGGAAACCTAGCTAAAACTTACAAGGATTCCTAAATCATTGCAAAGAATAATGAAAATGACTGCAGATTCTACTGGTCATTGTTTTCAGGCGGTTGTATTGGTGCTAGCTAGGTACAAAGCTAAAGGTAGCTACCCCAGAAGTTGCAGTTCGTGACCTGTGTTTGCAGACTTTTTTTTTGTATAGCTTTGACAGTGCTATTGTATCTTTTTTGACCAGCAAAGACCCAAACAGCATTCCATAGTATGTATGCATGTCGTGAAGCTAATAGCAGTGATGCTATTACTGTTTAACTCTGGTAGGGCAACATCTGAAAAATAGCGCACTTGGTAGTGTATCCCGTTGCTCGACCAGCCGGCGAAAGCCAACATCACTCACGACAGAGAACGGTTGATTGTCAAGGGCAATTAATTCCATTATCTTGGCGTTAATGGATTTCGCCTTTTGAGTTGCCTTGCTGAAATTTTCTTACTCTTTCAAATGACTGCTTAATCCACAAAGCAGACATTGTGGGCAAGGTTATGAATGCTGTGTTGCATATGTAGTGCAACATTTTACGTGGCATCATTACAAAATGTGCATACCTAATATAATGTAGGTACGTTTTGACATCGGTTTTGCACATCGGCGTTAGACTAGACATTGGGCCGATACTGATGTTGGCATTTTTAGCTAATATCATCCGATTCTGATATTTTTATTTGTTAATAATGTGCATCCCTAGTAGCCACTGTACCTAGTAGCCTAGCTAGCCTCTCCTCCCTTTACCAAGGGCTCAACGCCAAGGGCTCAACGCTGACTTGTGCGCCTAATATGAAAAATGTAGGTGAACAATCTAAACCATTTGAGGTAATAAAGCTAGAATCCTTCATTTTTCTAGGGAAACTGGTGCTCGTACAATTTTAAATTCCAGGTTACACAGCAAAAAAATATATTGGTGCATGTGCGAGTAAAATGTAGAGCCCTGCATTTACCTAGTAGCCTAGCCAACCTCTGCTCTCCTCCCTGTAATGTCATTAGGGTGTTAGTTAAACCTGGTTCACACAACACCTGGTGAATGAGTGACCTCCTTCAACATTAGTTTTGGGTCTCAAATTTTGACTTACCCAAACTGACCCAATGTTTATTTATTTATCATTTTTGGTAATTTTACCCTTTTTCTCCCCAATTTCGTAATATCCAATTGCTATCTTGTCTCATCGCTGCAATTCCCCAATGGGCATGGGAGAGGTCAAGTCATGAGTCCTCCGAAACTTGACCCGTCAATCTGCACTTCTTAACACCCGCCTGCTTATCCCGGAAGCCTGATGACCGAAGTCAGTCTGCAGGCGCCAGGCCCGCCACAAGGAGTCGCTAGAGCACGATGAGCCAAGTAAAGCCTCCCCTAACACGGGCGACACTGGGCCAATTGTGCGCTGCCCTATGGGACTCCCGGTCATGGCTCGGACCCCAAGTCTGTAGTGACGCCGCAGCACTGCGATGCAGTGCCTTAGACTGCTGTGCTATTCGGGAGGCCTAACTGACCAAGTTTTTAACTGAAATTTGAACTTGGCCTGTCATATTTGTTCACACCAAAGATGAAGAACCAGGTTATCAAATTGTGACCCTGACGTGTATTTCAACAATGGAATAGTCATGTAATTGTTTTCTCAACAACTTGTACAGCAACGATCTGGTAATGATACAGCATTGCTAGTGTCAATAGAGACGTTGGTGAGATAAGACTTATGCTTTAAAATAGGTCGGTGACGATACCAGCATGAAAACACGAAGCAGACCAAACTATTTGATCCTTTAAAATCCTGCTGTATTTAAATTTGTGTGTTTTTTATGTTTTGGAAAATAAATACATTGAATGACAATGTTTCTTTCCAACATTAGGGCTTTTTTTCCCTAAAGAAGTTAAATCTGTTTTGTTTCATTGCCACGGTACTGTTTTGCAATACTGGTATCGTCCCGCCTCTACTATAAAAGATGACGTTAACTAAACTGGCAGCTCGTTAGTGTGTGTGTTTGGTGTCTAAAACAATGAGGTAATGAGGATGACGAGTGTTTGAACTTCCCCCTGAGACACACACACACACACACACACACACACAGACCGATAGGGTGGTTGGAGAGGTTTTGTCTTCTCTGATTTAAAGGCAGAGATTCTCGGTGCGTGACTCCTTGGCCTGGTTGTGAAATACCTGCTAGTCTGTCTGGAGGGACTCCGTGTCCTAATATACACACTTTCAGATTATAAAAGGACACTTGTGTGCTTGTTAGGAATGTGTGTGAGGCTAGGAGCATTTAGATATAATTTTGTTCTGAGAGCAGAGAGAGTGTGTGTGTGTGTCGTTAGGGCCTAGACGGCAGCTGCGGTGCAGACAGCTGCTTTTCTGTCTTCCTCTATTTACAGACCAGTGACTTACATTACCACAGACCAGTCTCTCTCCTCAAATTCTTTCTCGTTCTCTCTCCTTGAATTCTCTCTCCTCGCGCTCTCGCTCTCTCTTCTCCTCACGCTCTCGCTCTCTTTTCTCCTCGCGCTCTCGCTCTCTTCTCCTCGCGCTCTCGCTCTCTCTCTCTCCTCAAACACGTCTCCAGAACTGCTCGTGTTCACTAACTTGCATAACTATCCTCTTTTATTGTTCTAATGATTCTACTCTTATATTCATAAGTTCTGCAAGGTTCTAGAATGGATCTTCCCAGACAGTGTGTCTAGAGCCCCCCCCCCACACACACACACACGTGCTTTTAAACAGTCAATGTCCCCTTGGGCCCAATTTAGAAGAGGGTAACAAAATAAGTGTTGCAACGATCCGATAAGGATCTGTCTGGGAGGAGAGGAGGGAAAGAGAGCCTAGAGTATTAATCTAGACAGACAGCTAAGGCTAGGAGTGTATTATAAACTGCGTGGTTTGAGCCCTGAATGCTGATTGGCTGACAGCTGTGGTATATCAGACCGTACACCACGGGTATGAAAACATTTTTTACACTGCTGTAATTACGTTTGTAACCAATTTATAATAGCAATAAGGCACCTCAGGGGTTTGTGGTATATGGCTAATATACCACGGCTGAAGACTGTATCCAGGCACTCTGCGTTGCGTGGTACATAAGAACAGCCCTTAGCTGTGGTATATTGGCCATACACCCCACCCCCTCGTGCCTTATTGCTTAATTATAGCCGCCCAGGGGAAAGGCTGAGCTGCTACAGGGTGAAGGGAGGAGAGGGGGTCGGTCAGTCTAGGACAGCTGGTTCCTGCTGTTGTCTCGGTCAGCCTCCCCTTTCTCTTTTTTTAAATGTATGTATATATATATAAGATATATGTGTATATATATATCTTTCTCTACATAATGCTCAGACATGCAAAAACCCTCATGCAGCAGCATGTTATGAAATCCCCTCTCCTACCCCGCGGCACTCCTCTCCTCTCCTCCTGGGTGAGACTAACTTTGACCTCACATAACTTCCACTGAACGGAACACTCAGCCTGGAACAACCCACCTATTCAGCCAATCACACGCTAGGGTGGGCCTACCTCAGTGTCTCTCCTCTCTCGCTCTCTCTCCTCCCACTCCCCCTTGTCTCTTTCTCTCCCTCATCCCTCAAGGCCTGCCTCCCTCTTGCTCGCTCTCTCGCTCTGCCAGTTTTTATTTGTATTTTTCTCAAACACTTTCTTTCCCCTCTTTCGTAAAAACAATCTGTTCATAGCTCTGGACGAGAGTCACTACATTATTTCAAACCATCCCATCTATGAAAGAATCTTTAAGAGTTACTAGGGAAACCGAGCAGTGCTCCTGCCCTGTTTTTCTGTCAGGGGCACGGTCAGGGGAAGGAGCTTATTGTAACTGCAGCTAGTTTACATAGGCACTCCAGCCAAGCAGTCAGGCAACCGTCTGAACACACAGACTGCTGTTCCCTTGTCTCACTACTTGACCTCGATAGACTGTGCTGGTTCCAACAACAAAGGAAAGAGGATAACTAGGAGAACATGGAAAATAGGTTATTCGCATGAGACCAGCCCCCCAATTTGGCACCTTATTCCCTATGTAGGGAATAAGGCCCTATAGAGAATAGGGTGCAATTTGGGATGCAGACTAGAATAATTACTAGTAAGTAATACATTAATTGAGTTAACCAATGAAAATATTTAACTGCCCAATGTCTGGTCTCCTAGAGCAACCAGGGGGCTGTGTGTACATATGTACTGTAGAGATGTCTGTGTGAAAGACTCCTCTGTGCCCAGCCCCTGTTGGAACTGTGATTGTTAATGGTAAGATGTAAATGGAGTGAGGCCCAGACATGCCCAGACTTTACACACAAGACAGTGCTAAATACTCAGACACAGGAACTGTAGTGTGTTCAGACCCCCTAGACTTCTTTCACATTTTGTTACGCTACAGCCTTATTCTAAAAGGGATTACATCGTTTTTTTCCCACTCCTTAATCTACACACAATAGCCCATAATGACATAGCAAGAAGAGATTTGTAGTAGTATTTTTTATTTTTTTTGCAAATGTGTAAAAAAAACAACCTGAAATATGACATTTACATAATAATAAGGAACGTAACAAAATGTGGAAAAGGGAAATGGGTCTTAACACGAATCCACCATATAAAAGCAGTGTCATCGCTCTCTCGATTCAAAGATGGGGGGAGACCAGAAATGGCATTAAAAGAATCCTCTTCTCTTACCACTCAATTAGTGCCTTCACACAGTAGTCATATCTCTTGACTTATTCTGTGAGTCTTTCTGGGTAAGTCTCTTAAGAGCTTTGTTGCACATCTGCATTGTACAATATTGGCATATTATTCAAACTCTGAAGTTGCCAGACAGCCATTTTCAAGTCTTACCATAGATTTTCAAACCTATTTTAGTCAAAACTGTAACTAGGGCACTCAAACATTCAATGTCGATCTGGTATGCAGCCCCGCTGTATTTTTGGCCTTGTGTTTGAGGTTATTGTCCTGCTGAAAGGTGAATTCCTCTCTGTGTCTTTTCGAAAGTAGACTGAAGCAATTTTTCCTCTGGGATTTTGCCTCTATTGCCTTTTTTTATCCGAATCTCCATTCCATTTATTTTTTGTGTGTGTCAGTCAAGTTTGGACACCTACTCATTCAAGGGTTTTTCTTTATTTTTTACCATTTTCTACATAGTTTGTCTAAACTATTATTCTACTATGAAATAACACATATGGAATCATGTAGTAACCAAAAAAGTGTCAAACAAATCAAAATATATTTTTATATATGATATTCTTCAAAGTAGTCAACCTTTGCCTTGATGACAGCTGTGCACACAATTCTCTCAACCAGCTTCACCTGGAATGCTTTTCCCACAGTCTTGAAGGACTTCCCACTTGCTGAGAACTTGTTGGCTGCTTTTCCTTCACTCCGTGATCCAACTCATCCCAAATCATCTAAATTGGTTTAAGGTCAGGTGATTGTGGAGGCCAGGTCATCTGATGCAGCACTCCATCACTCTTCTTCTTGGTCAAATAGTCCTTACACACCCTGGAGGTGTATTGGGTCATTGTCCTGTTGAAAAACAAATGATAGTCCCACTAAGCGCAAACCAGATGGGATGGTGTATTGCTGCAGAATGCTGTTGTAGCCATGCTGGTTAAGTGTGCCTTGAATTTTTTTTAAATCATTGTGTCACCAGCAAAGCACCATCACACCTCCTCCTTCATGCATCACGGTGGGAACCACACATGCGGAGATCATCCGTTCACCTACTCTGCGTCTCACAAAGACACGGCGGTTGGAACCAAAAATCTTACATTTGGACTCATCAGACCAAATGACAGATTTTCACCGGTCTAATGTCCATTGCTTGTGTTTCTTGGCCCAAGCAAATGTCTTCTTCTTATTGGTGTCCTTTCATAGTGGTTTCTTTGCAGCAATTTGACCATTTTGGCCTGATTCACGCAGTCTCCTACCGAAGTAGTGGAGATGTGTTTTTGACGCATTTATTTGGCATGCAATAGTTGAGGCTGGTAACTCTAATGAACTTATCCTCTGCAGCAGAGGTAACTGGGTCTTCCTTTCCTGTGGCGGTCCTCATGAAAGCCAGTTTCATCATATCGCTTGATGGTTTTTGTGACTGCACTTGAAGAAATGTTCAAAGTTCTGGAAATTGTTCCACATGGACTGACCTTCATGTCTTAAAGTAATGATGGACTGTTCTCTTTCTCTTTGCTTATTTGAGCTGTTCTTGCCATAATATGGACTTGGTCTTTTACCAAACAGGGTTGTCTTCTGTATACCACCCGTACCTTGTGACAACACAACTGGTTGGCTCAAATGCATTAAGAAGGAAAAATTCCACAAATGAACTTGAAACATTGCACACCTGTTAACTTATGGCAAAGATCCCACTAACGGGATCGATATTTTTTTCATATTTTTTACCTTTATTTAACTAGGCAAGTCAGTTAAGAACAAATTCTTATTTTCAATGACGGCCTAGGAACCAGTGGGTTAACTGCCTGTTCAGGGGCAGAACGACAGATTTGTACCTTGTCAGCTCGGGGATTTGAACTTGCAACCTTCCGGTTACTAGTCCAACGCTCTAACCACTAGGCTACCCTGCCGCCCCGTGATATGACAACATCCAGTGAAAGTGCAGGGCGCCAAATTCAAAACAGCAGAAATCTCATAATTAAAATTCCTCAGACATACAAGTATTTCACACCATTTTAACGATACACTTCTTGTTAATCCCACCACAGTGTCCGATTTCAAATAGGCTTTACGGTAAAAGCACCACAAACGATTGTTAGGTCAGAGCCAAGTCACAGAAAAACACAGCCATTTTTCCAGCACAAAAATCAGAAGTAGAGGGAGAATTAATCACTAACCTTTGATGATCTTCATCAGATGACACTCATAGGACTTCATGTTACACAATACATTTATGTTTTGTTTGATAAAGTTCATATTTATATTAAAAAAAATATTAGTTTACATTGCCGCGTTATGTTCAGTAGTTCCAAAAACATCCGGTGTTTTTGCAGAGAGCCACATCAATTTACAGAAATACTCATTATAAATGTTGATGAAAATACAAGTGTTTTACATGGAACTTTAGATACACTTCTCCTTAATGCAGCCGCTGTGTCAGATTTCAAAGAAGCTTTACCGAAAAAGCAAACCGTACTATTTGAGTACGGCGCTCAGAGCCCAAACAAGCCAAAAAGATATCCGCCATATTGTGCAGTCAACAAAGTCAGAAATAACATTATAAATATTCACTTACCTTTTTGATGCTCTTCATCGGAATGCACTCCCAGGAATAAATGTTGGTTTTGTTCAATAATGTCCGTTATTTATGTCCAAATTATTCCTTGTTAGCGCGTTCAGCCCAGTCATCCAAATTCATGACGCACAAGCAGACAAAGGTTCCGTTACTTCGTTTGACATGTTTCTACGGCCTGTAACGGATCATTCTTTAGGATGTTTTTAACATAAATATTCAATAATGTTCCAACCGGAGAATTCCTTTGTCTGTAGAATTGCGATGGAACAGAGCTCGCTCTCACGTGAATGAGCGTCACTAGCTCAAGGCATTCTGGCAGACCTCTGACTCATTCGCCCCAACTTTATAGTAGAAGCATCAAACAAGGTTCTAAAGACTGTTGACATCTAGTGGAAGCCTTAGGAAGTGCAGCATGACCAATATCCACCTGTATCTTCAATAGGAAATGAGTTGAAAAACGACCAAACTCAGATTTCTCACTTCCTGGTTGGATTTTTTTCTCTGGTTTTTGCATACAATATGAGTTCTGTTATACTCGCAGACATAATTGAAAATGTTTTAGAAACATCAGACTGTTTTTGTTCCAAATCTACTAATAATATGCATATATTAGCAACTGGAACTGAGTAGCAGGCAGTTTACTCTGGGCACCTTATTCATCCAAGCTACTCAATACTGCCCCCAGCCATAAGAAGTTGAAATGCATTCCAGGTGATTGCCTCAAGCTGGTTGAGAGAATGCCAAGAGTGTGCAAAGCTGTCATCAAGGCAAAGTATGGCTACTTTGAAGAATCTCAAATATAAAATATATTTTGATTTAACACTCTTTTTTTTAATGTACTACATGATTCCATATGTGTTCTTTTATAGTTTTGATGTCTTCACTATTTTTCACAATGTAGAAATAGTTTTTAAAAAATGAATGAGTAGGTGTCTAAACTTTTGACTTGTGCTGTATATACAAATGTATGTGGACACCCCTTCAAATTAGTGCATTTGGCTATTTTGGCCACACATAAAATTGAGCACACAGCAATCTCCATAGACAAACATTGGCTGTAGAATGGCCTTAAAACCTGTTAAGCCTACCCCCTACTTTTTCGAACATTCTGTTAAAAATCGCGCAACATTTCAGCGTCCTGCTACTCATGCCAGGAATATAGTATATGCATATGATTAGTATGTGTGGATACAAAACACTCTGACGTTTCTAAAACGGGTTAAGTCACGGCTGTGACTATAACAGAGCGTGTGTTTCATCGAAAAGCGCAAGAAAAACTGATTACTGAAAACTGGAAAAAATATCAATGCGCCACTTGCATGTATTGTCTATGGGACAGCAAATTAAATGGGGCTGAGATTGCAAGTCCTACAGCTTCCACACGATGTCGCTAGTCTTGTCAATTGCCTGGACGTTGTTTCTTGGTCAAACGAGTTAGAGAGACCCCATTCCTTCCGGTCTCCGACAGGAAGTTTTGGAAGAGAGATTTCCGAACATGATTTGAAGACGTGGAGCTATTGAATACATATCGCCTCGTGATCAATTTGATAGATTATTAACGTTTACTAATACCTAAAGTTGGATTACAAAAGTATTTTGAAGTGTTTTGTGAAAGTTTATCGTCGACTTTTTTCATTTTAAAAAATGACGTTGCGTTTTGAAACTGCGTTTTTTTCTGGATCACACAGTTTCCATAGATGGATATTTTGGGTATATATGGACCGATTTAATCGGAAAAAAGACCCAATAGTGATGTTTATGGGACATATAGGAGTGCCAACAAAGAAGCTTGTCAAAGGTAATGAATGTTTTATATTTTATTTCTGCTATTTGTGTAGCGCCGGCTACGCTAATTCTTTTGTTCGCCTTCAGGTATTTCTGGGTGTTGCATGCTATCAGATAATAGCTTCTCATGCTTTCGCCGAAAAGCATTTTAATAATCTGACTTGTTGGCTAGATTCACAACGAGTGTAGCTTTAATTCAGTACCCTGCATGTGTGTTTTAATGAACGTTTGCGTTTTAACGAGTGCTATTAGCATTTGGCGTAGTGCATTTGCATTTGCTGATGGCTAGATGGGACATCTGCATGTCGGGTGGGCTTAAGAGGTTTTAATGAAGAGCTCAGTGACTTTCAACGTGGCACCGTCATAGGATGCTACCGCTCTAACAAGTCAGTTTGTCTAATTTCTGTCCTTATAGCGCTGCCCCGGTCAACTGTAAGTGCTGTTGTTGCCTAGTGGAAACTTCTAGGAGCAACTTTGGTTCAGCTGCGGAATGGTAGGCCACACAACCTGACAGAATGGGACTGCCGAGTGCTGAAGTGCATAGCACGGCGGGGGGGGCAACTCCATATAAAAGACTATGATTTTGGAATGAGATGTTCAACGAGCAGGTGTCCACATACTTTTAGTCATGTAGTGTGCTTCTAAATCTGGTTCATCACTACGATAGTGGAAGAAATGTGAGTAAGGCTAAAGTAGCTAATTATCTTCAGCAAGCTAGTTGCACACACCCTGTCTTCTCTGGCCGTTAGGAACCTCAGGGGGGCCCCCAGAATAGAACCCTGTCTTCTCTGGCCGTTAGGAACCTCAGGGGGGCCCCCAGAATAGAACCCTGTCTTCTCTGGCTGTTAGGAACCTTCAGGAGACCCCCTCCCCGTGAGGGTTTTGTACCAAAATGCAGTGACGTTGTCTGTGTTACAACTTCACTGTGTTACAACTTTGTTAGTGTTGTTTGGACTAATAGCCTACATCACCCATTTCACGTACGCAGTCTGCATGCCATTCCAGGACAATGAGGGTCGGCCCGTACATAATGTGTAAGCTATAACAAATAGTTTGTGCCGCACTGTGAGGGTATGACCTGGGGCCATTATTACAAATACGTTGGATGACACGAAAGCACACTCAGCGTACTGGCATCCCCATTTCTGACCGTCTTTGGCGCCCAGGGGTAGGAGGGCAGAAATTCAGGGTCGTCCACCCCCGTCATACACTCCCGTGCACACACAGCTCCCTTCATCCTCCCCCGGGTCACTTCCTCTCCTTCACTGCTCCGCTTCCTGTAGCCTGATGGCTCGTGTGTGTGTGTGTGTGTGTGTGTGCGCGCGTGTGTGTGTGTGTGCGTGTGTGTGTGTGTGTGTGTGTGTGTGTGTCGTCACTACCGTGTAGCATCACATGACACATTCTTCATCAGATGAGATTCCTCCAGGCAGGAATCTTTCCTGTAGTTTCTACATCCGTTATAGAAATAATTCTGTACTCTCAATCCAATATTCCCTGGTTTCATGTGTGTGTGCGTGCTGTGGTGTGCTTACTGTAAAGCGTATCATCCCTTCCACCCACTCATGCTTACTACAGTCATTTAGAATAGTAATTCTAAAGAGTCCTTGTTACCCCGGAAACTGACTCAACCGCACTAATGCCCGGCCATCCGGTCTTCTTCGTCAGCTGTTTGTTCCAACAAAAAAAAACAACAACTAATGACTGTTAATTTATTTCATCCATAGTCGTGGACTCAAGGCTGACCACATTTAGTCCACTGGTCCGTTGTTTGATCGATAGGCTGTTGGTTGACCGAGATATTTTATTGAACAGTAGCAAAAAATAAAGCAACTAATTATGGTGTACAAGACACCTATCTGATTAGATCCTGTCTGAGTGGACTGATGCGTTGTCGAGGCGTGGGGATGGCACAGTCCATCACTCTTAAAACGTGCTACTGAAATTGTATATGGTTATAATATGTAAGAACAATGGTGCAAAAACAAATATAAATTCTCCTGTGTTTGGATAGTGGTCGCTGTCCGCGGTTCTGAAACGCATCGGTGCGCTGTTGCATTGGCGCCTTTTCCTAGACAATGTTGCTACGGTGCATTCGGAAAGTATTCAGACCCCTTGATTTTTTTTTCACATTTTATGGTATTTCTCACGGTCAAGTAAAAAAGTGCATCTCCCTGTCGTGCAGTGACCACATAGATGCTCCTCTTTGGGTAGCCATGTCTTTTTGTGTTTCCCTTTTCTCTGTAGCCAATTTGGTGGGCGACGAGCCTGATTTTGGTCAGGATCTGTCTCTGTTTTGTATCTGACAGAGTAGAGATATTATTCCAGTTTGAATAGTCTTTTGAGGCCCAATAGCAATTTTAGTTTATTCAGAGTTTTTATCAAATAGGTGGTTTTCATTTCTGTAAGAATTTGTTTTCCCGTAGTGTTTGTGTAATCGGTCTCTGTCCCACAGGCCTCTCTGTCCCACGGGCCTCTCTCTTCTGTCCCACGGGCCTCTCTCTTCTGTCCCACGGGCCTCTCTCTTC
The DNA here is from genome assembly GCF_018296145.1 of Oncorhynchus tshawytscha. Lineage (NCBI taxonomy): Eukaryota > Metazoa > Chordata > Actinopteri > Salmoniformes > Salmonidae > Oncorhynchus > Oncorhynchus tshawytscha. The sequence continues at coordinate 75,418,640 of NC_056438.1, read as the reverse complement.
TGTCCCACGGGCCTCTCTGTCCCAAAGGTGTATGTCCTTATGTTTGTTTCAGTGCAGTTTGAACTTGTAAGCGTGTGTGCAATTAATTAATGTCTTTAAAAAATCCTGGAAAATTATGTCTGGGGGAAGAGTGGAAGCCTCTGGCTAACTCCCTCTTTCTGTGGTACTTTTACGTCACTGTAATTGTTCTGCGTCATAGCCTTCAGAGGCCTACCTCTGTCTCAGGGTCTAACTCTCTCTATGTCTCTGTGTTTCAGAAGGTGGTAGAAGAGGACGGCGAGGTGAGAAGATCGTCTCCTCCAGAACCTCTAGCGTCTCTTAACAGTAAACTAGCCGACAACGACGCAGGGACCAAGGTACGACACACAGGAAGTGGCGTTCTGCTCATGCTGCCGACGTAGCTGGTTGCATTGACGACACTGACCCCTCCCCCTAACATTTGTTCCTCTGTATACCAAAACTTTTGTACTTTTTAAAGTTTTTTTTTTGTACTAGAACATGAAAAATGGTTTGCTAGAATGTGTTTACTTTCACTACTTTTGTCAAATGTGTCTCGCGTCTTCTACCGAGTTGAGAGAGAATCAATTCTGTCGATCAGCGCAGCCGATAGCACCTTGTCTGCGCCACGTACCCACTGCTAGCTGTAGTCTGTCCCGAGGAACCACCGAACTCACTGGGAGTCCTCCACTCATGCTGCACAGAAGTTAATACGCTTCAATAATGCAACACGGCATGTCAATGTTGACATTTTTAATTACTGTTCGCAAAACAATGTCCGTTACAGGCTAGAACATTTAAAAAATGCAAGAAGATACCGGTAGCTTCCAGCTTTGTAGGCTAACTTTCCTCTCTAGCTTACAGCTGAAGCTAGGGTCAGTTCACTACCCTAGTACCTTGTTTGATATGCAGACCATAATGAAAGATCTTTCCGATTGTCACAAAACTCTATCCATTCACTTTGTGCCCCCAGTCAAGATCATCTTTGCTCGAGCCTCGATCTGACTGTGTGTGAATGACGTCATGGGTCTTAAAAAGAGCGCGCTCACACACTTTATAAAATAAGAGATTTCTTCTATGCAAATGTTGTTGATCAGTACAGAGTTTCCCAAATATAAGGGAAACAGATTTGTCATCTGTAGCTCCATGAAATCAGCCAAAACAAGCTCAATAACTCAATGCATGCACACACTCCTATTGAATGTACGCTAGCCTTTATTGTGAAATAGGTCTAGGCTACTTCTTGGTTTATCAATAGGTGAGAGATTTTACCAATCAAACTTGATTGGTTGCATACACGTATTTAGCACATCTTATTGTGGGTGTAGGGAAATGATTACCATGAAGTAGTTATATTGGATGGGTTGGGGAAAAACAAAGGCAAATTGATTGTTTTTAATTAATGAATACATTGAAATGTCATGATATTTACCTCAAAAGATCTGTCTGGATTAAGGACCTTTCTGTGACTAATAGAACGTGCCTCGTTATTTATATATATATATATATATATATATATATTTATATTTATTATTGGTGTTCAGTATTGTGATACTAAACCTGGTATCGGTATCCAAGTCAAAGTTCTGGTATCGTGACAACACTACCACTGACCTTACTCCAACCCCCTTCACCTGAATCCTCACTCCTCCTAAGCACGTAACCCGACACGCTGGGTTCGGGTCCCGACACGCTGGGTTCGGGTCCCGACACGCTGGGTTCGGGTCCCGACACGCACCCCTGTTGAAATTGCATGCTTCATCCACCACTCCTCTCAAGCATTTAAAGGCAGTGTTCAATCTTCTCTCAACTCCTCACATCACCCTCCCCTAAATGCACACAATTATAGCTACAAACATTGACATTCAGATATTATACATCTACTGATCTGTTTTATCGAGATGCAATGAAGACTCAGTATATTAAAGGGTTTATTATTGTTTCTGCAGGTTCAAGGCCAAGCCCAGGCTACTCTGGTGTTCCCCCACATCAAGGAAGAGCCCAGTCACCCCAGGTATGTTAATCTTTACTACCCCTTAACCCTTTATCCTCTCTCTTCTACCCCCTGCCACAACGTTCTATCACCTCCCAGACACCCCACCATGTTGCACCCCAGGTTTGTTTCCTTATTTGGATCTCTCTTATCCCACAATGGAGTCTAATCTTATGAGTACTGGGGACTGGCTAGCTATGTTTCTTCCTCGTTGGAAGACCTTGCCCGTGACAATCCATGCCAAGTAACTTTCCAAGCATCTTCCTAGGGAGTGTTGCTGTAGCAGTGCTGAAACCCCTGCTCTGCTTCCTACCTTGCCTCTAGTTGGACCGACTGCATGTGTCCGTGTGAAGTTGTGGTCCACCGCTCATTAATCTGGTCCAGATGAAGGCTGAGATTAGCTGGATTACAGGAGGCAGGGCAGCACGTGACATGGTAGACACAGGCAGGTTAGACTACGGGATTACAACTGACCCCTGGTTGGGACACCAGACCATGGCTGGTCAATGGTTTTTACAACAGGTTGCTACTAAAGTGCAATGTTAAAATATGTGTGTTTTCATGTAACAGGGGTGAGTCCCTGTAACATGTCCTATAGTATAGAAACAGTCATTTGGTTTTGGGTAAACTGCTTTTAATTTAACAATGCAAGTTAAGTGGAATCAAACGATGAAGTCAAAATTACATTACTAAGCGACGGTGGTCTCTCTGTCTATTTACGACCCATATACAGTGCTGTCAGAGTATTCCTACCTCTTGATTTATTTCACATTGTGTTACAGCCTGAATTCAAAATTGATTAAACTAGATTTAAAAAACAAACATTTATACACACACACTACCCTATAATAACACATTGAACCTGTTTTTAGACATTTTTGGTAATTTATTGAAAATAAAATACAGATATCTACTTTACATAAGTATTCACATCCCTGAGTCCCTACTTTGTAGAAGCACTTTTGGCTGTGATTACATCTTTGAGTCGTCTTGGGTATGTGTTATCAGCTTTACACATCTGGATTTGGGGATTTTCTCCCATTCCTTGCTGATTATCTCAAGCTCTGTTAGGTTAGATGAGGGAGTGGCGGTGAATAGCAATCTTCAAGTCTTTCCACAGATTTTCAATGGTATTCAAGTCTGGGCTTTGGCTGGTCCACTCAAGGACTTTCACATTCTTGTTCTGAAGCCATTCCAGCATTGTTTGGCTGTATGCTTGGGGTCATTGCCCTGTTGGAAAATAAATATTTGCCCCAGTCTAAGGTCGTTTGCACTCTGAAGCAGGTTCTCATCAATAATTAACCAGTATTTTGCTCCATTCATTGTTCCCTCTATCCTCTAGCTGAAAAGCATCCCCATAGCATGATGCTGCCACCACCATGCTTCACGGTAGGGATGGTGTTAGATGGGTGATGAGCTGTGCCCGGTTTTCTCCAGACATAGTGCTTTGCATTCAGGCCGAATAGTTACATTTTTGTTTCATCAGACCGCAGAATATTGAACCTTTTAGGATCTGTCTTTCACGTGCCTTTTTGCAAACTCCAGGCGTGCTGTCATGCCTTTTTCTCAAGAGTAGCTTCCATCTGGCCACTCTTCCATTAAGCCCAGATTGGTGAAGTGCTGTAGAGATATATTTAATCCATTTTGAATTCAGGCTGTCACACAACAAAATGTTGAATAAGTCAAGGGGTATGAATACTTTCTGAAGGCACTGTACGTATGATAACCATGTGTCTGTCTATCTCTCTTGGCCTGTCTCTTTGTCTGTATATGTATGATAAGGTAAATGTTATGATCTGTCTCCCTGTCGCACTCTCTCAATTCAATTCAAAGGTCTTCATTGATATGGGAAGCATGTTTACATTGCCAAAGCAGGTGAAATAGATAATAAACCAGAATTAACAGTAAACATTACACTCCAAAGGAATAGAGAGATTTCAAATGTCATGTCTATATACAGTGGTGTAACCATGTGCAAATAGTGAAAGTACAAAAGGGAAAATAAATCAAGAAAATGATGTTGTATTTACAATGGTGTGTGTTCTTCACTGGTTGCCCTTTTCTTGTGGAAACAGGTCACAAATCTTGCTGCTGTGATGGCACACTGGTATTTCACCCAATGGATATGGGAGTTGAGCAAAATTGGATTTGTGTTAGAATCATTCAAATCATAGGCTCCCGAGTGGCGCAGCGGTTTAAGGCACTGCGTCTCAGTGCTAGAGGCGTCCCGGGCTGTATCACAACCTGCCGGGATCGGGCGGCTCAGCGTCGTCCCGGTAAGGGGAGGGTTTGGCCGGGGTAGGCCGTCATTGTAAATAAAAAATATGTTCTTAACTGACTGGCCTAGTAAAATAAAAAATGTGGGTCAGTGTAATCTGAGGGAAATATGTCTCTCTAATGTTGTCATACATTTGGCAGGAGGTTAGGAAGTGCACCTCAGTTTCCACTTCATTTTGTGGGCAGTGTGCACATAGCCGGTCTTCTCTTGAGAGCTAGGTCTGCCTACAGCGGCCTTTCTCAATAGCAAGGCTATGCTCACTGAGTCTGTACATAGTCAAAGCTTTCCTTAATTTTGGGTCAGTCACAGTGGTCAGGTATTTTGCCACTGTGTACTTTCTGTTTAGGGCCAAATAGCATTCTAGTTTGCTCAGTTTTTTTTGTTAATTCTTTCCAATGTGTCAAGTAATCTATCTTTTTGTTTCCTCATGATTTGTTTGGGTGTAATTGTGTTGCTTGTTCTGGGGGTCTGTTTGTGAACAGAGCCCCAGGACCAGCTTGCTTAGGGGACTCTTCTCCAGGTTCGTCTCTCTGTAGGTGATGGCTTTGTTATGGAAGGTTTGAGAATCTCTTTAGGTGGTGGTAGAAATTACCGGGTCTTTTCTGGATTTTGATAATCAGCGGGTAAAGGCCTAATTCTGCTCTGCATCCTTTTATTTGGTGTTTTATGTTGTACACAGAGGATCATTTTGGAGAATTCTGCTTGCAGAGTCTCACTTTGGGTGCTTGTCCCATTTTGTGAGTTCTTTGTTGGTGAGTGGACCACAGACCTCACAACCATAATGGGAAATTGGCTCTATCCGATTTCAAGTATTTTTAGCCAAATCCTAATTGCTGTGTCTTTTTTCTCTTTCTCACTCATTGCGCTCTCGCTGTCTAGTTACTGCCTGTATACGTGTGATAACCATAGTTACTACTCTCCCCCTCTCTAAGTTACTACCTGTGTACTGTGCCTTTGGAAATTGTTCAGACCCCTTGACTTTTTCCACATTTTGTTACGTTACAGCCTTATTCTAAAATGTATTAAATAAAACCATTTTCCTCAGCAATCGACACAATACCCCATAATTACGAAGCAAAACACATTTTGGGAAAAAAATTCAAATTGATAAATACAAAAACATTATTTACATAAGTATTCAGAACCTTTGCTATGAGCCTCAAATTGAGCTCCCGGTGCATCCTGTTTCCATTGATCCTCCTTGATGTCTCTACAACTTGATTGGAGTCCACGTGGTAAATTCAATTAATTGAACATGTTTTGGAAAGATCCCACTTTTGACAGTGCATGTCAGAGCATAAACCAAGCCATGAGGTCAAAGGAATTGTCCGTAGAGCTCCGAGACAGGATTGTGTCAAGGCACAGATCTGGGGAAGGGAAGCATAAATTCTGCAGCATTGAAGGTCCCCAAGAACACAGTGGTCTCCATCATTCTTAAATGGAAGAAGTTTGGAACCACCAAGACTCTTCCTAGAGCTGGCCACCTGGCCAAACTGAGCAATCTGGGGAGAAGGGCCTTGGTCATGGAGGTGACCAAGAACCTGCTGGTCACTCTGACAGAGCTCTGGAGGTTCCTCTTTGGAGATGGTTGACCTTTTGGAAGATTCTCCCATCTCTGAAGCACTCCATGAATCAGGCCTTTATGGTAGAGTGGCCAGATGGAAGCCACTCCTCAGTAAAAGGCACATGACAACCCGCTTAGAGTTTGCCAAAAGGCACCTAAAGGACTCTGACCATGAGAAAGAAGATTCTCTGGTCTGATGAAACCAAGATTGACCTCTTTGGCCTGAATGCCAAGCGTTACTTCTGGAGGAAACCTGGCACCATCCCTACGGGGAAGCATGGTGGTGGCCGCATCATGCTGTGGGGATGTTTTTCTGTGGCAGGGACTGGGAAGACGAGTCAGGACCAAGGCAAAGATGAACGGAGCAAAGCACAGAGATCCTTGATGAAAACCTGCTCCAGAGCTCTCAGGATCTCAGACTGGGGCGAAGGTTCACCCTTCAAATAGGTCAACGAACCTAAGCACACAGCCTAGACAACGTAGGAGTGGCTTCTGGACGAGTCTCTGAATGTCCTTGAGTGGCCCAGCCAGAGCCCCGCCTTGAACCCGATCAAACGTCTCTGGAGAGACCTGAAAATAGCTGTGCAGCAACGCTCCCCATCCAACCTGACAGAGCTTGAGAGGATCTGCAGAGAAGAATGGGAGAAACTCCACGAATACAGGTTTGCCAAGCTTGTAACGTCATACCAAAAGACTTGAGGCTGTAATCGCTGCCAAAGGTGCTTCAACAAAGTACTGAGATTTTATCTGTAATAAATTTGCAAACGTTTCTAAATCTGGTTTAGCTTTTTCATGATGGGATATTGTGTCTAAATTGAGGGGGGGGGGAACGAGTTAATACATTTTAGAATAAGGCTGAAACGTAACGATGTGGAGAAAGTCAAGGGGTCTGAATACTTTCCACTGTACATATGATAACCATGTCTCTCTCCTCTCTCTCCCTAGTTACAACCTGTATACATATCACCATGTCTCTCTCCTCCTCTCTCTCTCCCTAGTTACAACCTGTATACATATCACCATGTCTCTCTCCTCCTCTCTCTCTCTCTAGTTACAACCTGTATACATATGATAAGATGGTGGCTCCTAATGTGTCTCTGAGGGATCAGCCGGAGGTCAGCTCTGAGGTTCTGGGGGTGCTGCTCAAACACCACTACAGTAGGAGACTGGCCCTCGGCCACCAAGACACTGCTATGGGTCAGTACCACACACACACACGTACGTTATGTTCTTCTATCCTCGTGGGGACCTATTATCCTTTTCATTCAAAATCATGTTTTCCGTAACCCTAAACCTAACAACTAACCCCTTACCCTAATTCTAAACGTATCCCTACACCGAAACCTAACCCCTAAGCTTAAAATAGCTTTTGTCCTCATGGGGATTCTGTCCCCCGCGAGGGAGAATTTTCCTTGTTTTACTATCCTTGTGGAGACTTTTGGTTTTAAGTCCCCACAAAGACAGAAGAGCTTGCGTGTGCATGCTGCTGCTGTTTCCCAGTCTGACCTTGAAGTGTTGAGTAAGGTGTGTGTGTGTGGCCGTGGCCTAAAACACAGTTTTTTTTGACCGGCCACTGTGGCAGGTAGATAAAAACATATATTTTTTTAATATTAACTTTTTACCTGAACATTTTTTTTGTGTTAAATACACCAGAAATCACAACAAAATGGATAAGCATGCTTCATTTTTTAAGAAATGTATTTCTATTAATCGGTAGTGTGGTATATTGGTCAATTTAATTTTATATTTTTTTACCAAAAATATCACAGATGAGACAACGTTCAGCTGCCCCTTTTAAGGTTACCTTGGTAACAGGGCCACTTGAGTCATCTCCTGTGAGAATCTGACTCACTGAGAGATGTTTCTTCTCTTCGCTAGTAATGGAAGAAAAAAAAAACTCAAGCATTTGAAAAGCAACTAAATTTGTGAACTAAACAATGTAAATATCATAGAAACATGCATAGTCTCACTTTACTAGTTAAACCAACGTATATGCCTGTGCGCATTGCTAATAAATGACACCTTTAAGCAGTGCACACAGACGCCCAGCCAGGCAGTGTTGCTTGGATAGCTATAACGTTAGGATTCCTATTTCGTTGTGTATTACCAGATATGAAACAAAATGGCAGAAATTACTTGTGAAAACAGCTACTGTAGCATTTATTTAGCTATTAATCACTATTCGCACATGTGCCAATACTTGTTAATTTTAAGGGCCTGTGTGTGTGTGTTCTCTCCATCCATGTGGGTGGTTGTGTATTTGTGAGTGCATACAGTATACACCGAGTGGACAAAACATTGTACACTGTCTTATCTTAGTTACCCATGCATGGGTGTGGGTTGACTGCCGTGGGTTGGTTGACTGCTGTGTGTGGGGGGTTGACTATACGGCTTCTCCCTCAACCTCTCCTTCCTCCCCCTCTCAACCTCTCCTTCCTCCCCCTCTCAACCTCTCCTTCCTCCCCCTCTCAACCTCTCCTTCCTCTCGCTCCTCAGATCTCCATGCCTCTCCCCCTGCTCCTCCCGCTGTCAATGACGCCAAGTCTCAGCAGCGCGTTGTTTCTACTGCCGACCGGGACCGCCAGCAGCCAGTTTCCATGGAGACCATCCCCAGCAACAAGAGTTCTTCTGCTGTAGCGATGACCACGTCGGTAGCGGCGCCGGGGAGTAAAGATGTCCTGTCTTCTGTCTGTGAGGACGACAAGGAAAGGATCGTAGTGGAGATCGTTCAGATGTACAGCAGACAGCAGGAGAAGCTGCATTCCACCCTGCACAACCAGCTGCAGCTAGAGATGGTGAGACACTACAGACAACTAGAGATGGTCAACTCCAGCCAGAAAAAATGGCATCAGCCACAGTCAAAAGCGTAGATCAGTGTTTACCAATCCCCCCCCTCCCCGGACTGCTCTAATTTGTTCCTGTCCAGCAGAAACACTCCATGTCAGCTGGTTGTCTACACATTTTGAATCACCTCCATTTAATTGAATTCAACATATTACGTTAGTAATCATTTCTAATTTTTATAGTGTACTGTTTAGCTGAACTTTGAATTGCTCCAGTTACTGAACAACTAACATAAACCAAAAGGGGTATCAATCAGGAAATGTAACCTATCATCCTGTGTGTCTCTGTGTGTAGGAGTTGGAGGCGCTGCGTGGAGGCGAGGCTGTCAGGCTGCAGCAGCTGGCAGCAGAGCAGTGTGAGCTGCAGAGTGAGCTGGAGGCGGTGCACACTGAGCATGCCCACAGGCTGGGGCAGGTGAGGGAGGAGCAGAGGGAGTTGGAGCACAGACTGGAACAGCTGAGGCAGCAGAGCTGTGTGTGTGACAACACACACCAGGAGGAACGCTATGCTAACCAGGTAGGAATGCTATGCTAACCAGGGTTAGGATCGCTATGCTAACCAGGGTTAGGATCGCTATGCTAACCAGGGTTAGGATCGCTATGCTAACAAGGGGTAGGATCGCTATGCTAACCAGGGGTAGGATCGGATCGCTATGCTAACCAGGGGTAGGATTGGACCGCTATGCTAACCAGGGGTAGGATCGCTATGCTATGCTAACCAGGGGTAGGATCGGACCACTATGCTAACCAGGTAGGCTTGGACCAACAGTCCACACACGTAGTGCATTCGGAAAGTATTCAGACCACTTCACTTTTTCCACATTTTGTTACTTCACAGCCTTATTCTAAAATGGATTAAAAAAACATTTTCCATCAGTCTACACACAACACCCTAAAATGACAAAGCGAGAAGTGTTTATTTTTTATTTTTTTGCAAATCTATCAAAAACATTAACACCTTATTTACGTAAGTATTCAGACCCTTTGCAATGAGACTTGAAATTGAGCTCCAGTGCATCCTAATTCCATTGATCATCCTTGATGTTTCTACAGCTTGATTGGCGTCCACCTGTGGTAAATTCAATTGATAGGACATGATTTGGAAAGCCGCACACACCTGTCTCTATAAGGTCCCACTTTTTATTTTATTTAACTATTCTTATTTACAATGACAGCCAAACCCGGACGACGCTGGGCCGATTGTGCTCTGACAGTGCATGTCACAGCAGACACCAAGCAATGAGGTCGAAGGAATTGTTCATATAGCTCTGAGACAGGATTGTGTTGAAGGCACAGATCTGGGGAAGGGTACCAAAACATTTCTGCAGCATTGAAGGTCCCCAAGAACACAGTGGCCTCCATCATTCTTAAATGGAAGAAGTTTGGCACCACCTAGACTTCCTAGAGCTTGCCGCCTGGCCAAACTTAACAATCGGGGGAGAAGGTCCTTTGTCAGGGAGGTGACTAAGAGTTTCTCTGTGGAGATGGTTGTCCTTCTGGAAGGTTCTCCCATCTCTGCAGCCCTCCACCAATCAGGCCTTTATGGTTGAGCGGCCAGACGGAAGCCACTCCTCAGTAAAAGGCACATGACATCCCTCTTGGAGTTTTCAGAAAGGCACCTAAAAGACTCTCAGACAATGAGAAACAAGATTCTCTGGTCTGATGAAACCAAGATTGAACTCTTTGGCCTGAATGCCAAGCGTCACAAGCGTTTTTCAGCGGCAGGGACTGGGAGACTAGTCAGGATCGAGGGTAAGATACAGAGATCCTTGATGAAAACCTGATCCAGAGTGCTCAGGACCTCCGACTGGGGCGAAGGTTCACCTTCCAACAGGACAACGACCCTAAAGCACACAGCCAAGACGACACAGGAGTGACTTCGGGACAAGTCTCAATGTCCTTGAGTGGCCCAGCCAGAGCCCTGACTTGAACCCGATCAAATCAATCAAGGGCTGTACAGAAACAGTCTAAAAGCCCAAACAGCAAGCAATGCAGGTGTAGAAGCACGGTGGCTAGGTTACTTCCTAGGTTCAGTTCTTTCTAGGGAGTTTTTCCTAGAAAGGAACCAGGATCTGAGGGGTGGTCAGTCCTCTTCTGGCTGTGCTGGGTGGAGACTATAACAGAACATGGCCAAGATGTTCATTGATGACCAGCAGGGTCTGATGATGATGATGATGATCACAGTGGTTGTAGAGGGTGCAACAGGTCAGCACCTCCAGGAGTAAATGTCAGTTGGCTTTTCATAGCCGATCATTCAGTGTCTCTACAAAGTTGAATTAAGCAGCACGTTTGGTGAACAGGTCCATGTCCATAGCTGCAGGCAGAACAGTTGAAACTGGAACAACAGCACGACCAGGTGGACAGCAAGTAGTCATCAGGCCAGGTAGTCCTGAGGCATGGTTCTAGGGCTCAGGTTGAGAGAGAGAGAGAGAGGGAGAGATGTGACCTGACAGAGCTTGAGAGGATCTGCAGAGGATCTGGGAGAAACTTCCCAAATACAGGTGTGCCAAGCTTGTACCGTCATACGCAAGAAGATTCAAGGCTGTAATTGTTGCCAAAGGACTGAGTTAAAGGGTCTGAATACTTACGTAAATGGGATATTTCCGTTTTGTATATTTTATAAATTAGCAAAAATTTCTACTGGCCTCTTTTTGTCATATTGTGTAGATGAGAGAAAATAACTTTAGAATAAGGCTGTAACATAACAAACTGTGGAGAAAGTAGGGATCTGAATACTTTCTGAAGGCACTGTATAGACACTCACCCTGTTTGAATCAAATCAACTACTTGTACTAAGCTTGTCTGATGCTTTAAGCAAGCTGTTGGATTAAATAATTAAGACACAGACCACTGCGCCACTCGGGAGAACTCTAAGGCACTGTATCACTACAGATCCGTGTTCGATCCCAGGCCGTGTCACAAGTACATTAGTGTCTAGTTTGAGAAACGGACACCTCACAAGTCCTCAACTGGCTGCTTCATTAAATAGTACCCGCAAAACACCAGTCTCAACATCAACAGTGAAGAGGTGACTTCGGGATGCTGGCCTTCTAGGCAGAGTTCCTCTGTCCAGTGTCTGTGTTCTTTTGGCCATCTTAATCTTTTATTTTTATTGGCCAGTCTGAGATATGGCTTTTTCTTAAACCTAGCCACAAACCCCTAACCCTAATTGTAGCCGTAAACCTACGCTTAAAATAGCCTTTGTCCTCATGGGGACTCAAATGTCCCCACGAGGGAGAATTTATTGTTTTACTATCCTTTTGGGGGATTTTAGGTCCCCACAAGGATCAAGTCGGGACACAGTCAAACACACACAAACACACACACACCTCCTGCTGTCTCCTTCATCCACTTGGTGTCAGGCTTAGGCTGGCTGTATGTGTTTACTGTTCAGACTAACCTGACTTCATCTCTTTCTCTCCCCTCCCTCCCCTCTTCTAGCTTGCAGAGCTGCGCGGGAGGTTGGATGGTGCGGAGGCTGACCGGGATAAGCTCCAGGAAGAGTTGAGGAGTGAGCGGGATGCCCGGGAGAAGCTGGAGAGAATCATCTCTCAGCTCCAACAGCAGATGGGCCAGACGGCCTCCACCTCGGCCTCCTTCGTCACTACAGGGAGCCCCTCTCCGCCCCCCACCCCCTCCTCTCACCCCCCCCACACAGAGGGACACACCGCTGGCCCTGCCGAGCAGCAGAACGGCCATGCTCATAAGTAGAGGAACTTAAGAAATGCCCCTTCTGTCTCTCTCACCTCCGTTCTTTTGCTGCGACTCCCTCCCTTCATCCCTCACCCCCCTGCTGGGAGAGACGGCAGCCCTTCAGACACAGACAACCCCCTCCCTCACCATGTGTACCCCCTTCTCCCCTAGGCTGCTTCTCTCATGTTGATTATGGCAGCCCCCCGCACCTCTCTGATTCAGAGGGGTTGGGTTAAATGCGGACACATTTCAGTTGAATGCATTCAGTTTTACAACTGACTAGGTATCTCTCTCCCTCCTCCTCTTTAGTTTTTTGGATAAGGATTCCTGTTTGTTTATTAATTTAACACCACATTAGTTTAATGTTTTGGTTTACCCCCGCCCCCTGTCCGTAAACAGTATTTCAACTTTTTGGGGATATATATGTTTGTTTTTTAATTTATAGTTTTACTGAATGAACAAACGACTGCTTGGCAGACCGATAGGAGTAGGATGTTTTTAAGGACACTCTCCTCGCATCCTCTCCTCCTTCCCTCGCATCCTCTCCTCCTTCCCTCGCATCCTCTCCTCCTTCCCTCGCATCCTCTCTTCCTCCTTCCCTCCCTCCTTTAGATTGTGGATTTGATGTGTTGTAGCCCACACTGCGTGTGGGAGGTCAGACAGACAGTTCTATCCTGGCCCTGCCCCTTGACTCTGTTCTGAACTGCGGTTACACTAGCGTTGTCACTCATTCTACTACTACCTGGCACGCCAACTGGAGCTGCTGGAGCTAAGATGGCGCCCGCTTGGGTGTTCCCCATCTCATACAGACAGTCCAGTGCTCTGGCCCAGCTACTAGCCACACAGGAAATTTTATGGATACACATTTTCGTTTCACCTTTGTTTAAAAAATAAATAAAAAATCCTTCTACACATTACTTTCAAATAAGCGAAAAGTGGTTTTGAGTTTGAGTGTTTGATTTCCCTGTTAGCAACGGTTAGTGTGTCTTGCCACCCTCTCTCCTCTGTGAGACACTCTCTGTCCCAAATAGTAGACTATTCCCCGTATGGTGCACTACTTTTGACAAAAGTAATGCCCTATTCCCTATATAGTAGTGCACAATATAGGGAGTAGGTTGTTATTTGGGATGCACACTCTGAGAGCTGCAGGGGCTAGCTGTCTGCCTGGGGGAATATGGGTCACAGGTGAAAGGAATTAGTCCAGACTGACATCTGATCTGCCTGCCTAGGATCCAGGGCCCTTCCTCTTTCCCCTTCACCTTATTCCACCTCACTGAACAAACAGAGCCTTGCCTGGCTCAGGCAGGGAGGTACAGTCAGGCGAAGAGAGCGTGGCAGGGAAGAGAGGAAGGGAAGAGACCGTCAGGCGAAGAGAGCGTGGCAGGGAAGAGAGGAAGGGGAGAGACCGTCAGGCGGAGAGAGCGGGAACGCAGGGGGCAGACACCCTGTCAGGCTGGGTGGGCCGGGAGAGGGGAGACCCTTTTGTCTCATCAGAATGTGGGCAGCTGCCATACCTCCCACACACACACACCAAAGCAATGGCACATCAGCCGGGGGTAGTGTGATTTGTTGTGTAGAAGTCCAGGCGAACAGCACACCCAGCCCCAATCACCTAGCTCACACAGAACGGATTTAGCTGCCACAGGCAGACCCTAAGAGAGCAGGGAAGTCTTTTTATAGCCCCCCTAGACCCTTAGAGCCAGGTTGCATGTAAATAGTTATTTAAAAGAGGGCCTTGGTTTAAACTCTAAGCATATTTTTTATGCATCTGCTATACATGCAAATTGGTAGACATTCCACTGTGCTCGGACTTTTCAATGCAGATCTCTAAAGAAAGAGTTCCCTTTAGAACCGAGTTTACACCATGCCCTGACACAGTACTTATAATATAGTAGGACTTATTTTGTTATTAAGCAGCAACGTTTAAACAAAGCTTCAAAACCCGCTATTTTCATGAGGACAAAAAACACCCCACAAAACTACAACTAAACGACCGCCCTGGGTGTCTGATGTGAAATTCAGTTACATGCAGAACAAATCCAATCCATTCTGCTCTACCGACGGTTGTTCCATAAACTTTTTTGGAAATTATTTTGAGGGGAGAAAAATATATTTAATGTATCAACTAAAGATTTATATTCACTTTGTACATACATTAGTAATTTAATATATTAACTATGCCATGGGATAATATTCTAAAGGTTATTATAAAATTGACTGGACCAGGCAAGGCCGACGCTCTAAAAACATCCGTTATGTTTCTGTTGCCTGAGTCTTTGAAAAATGCAGATTTGACTTGTCGTTTACTCTGCTAAAGGAACACTCCGCAATATAACGTCATCGTACGCAGCAGACAGACTTCTTGTTTACCGTTATCAACAATAGCAGAATTCAAGACTGATTGGCTGTTAACAGTTATTTTTTACGGCATTCCTACATTGGGACTAACGGATAGTGGCTGTCTTGGCAGATTAGAATGTATTGTTGTCGCTCCGCTGTGTACACTGATATTGTGGGGCGCACTTTTTTAAAAGGGTGTAAAATTGCTGTTGAAGTGCATGGTGTTCGGATACGACCGCAGGGCTGAATAGGAAAGGAAGTACGTCGTTACAGTACTTCCCAGACCTGATTACCTTGATTTGTTTATTTCGTGGATGATTTCACCCTGATAGACTTGACGTAATCCTAATGTATACGCTTTCGCTCTTAATCCATTTTTCGTACACTAAACCACATCCCCAGACAAATTTGAATATGCACCGAACATGTTTATATTTTTAAAAACTAAATTTGAAAACAAAACAAAAAAACAAAGGTTTGCATGTAACTAAGTAAATGGATTCCCTTTAATATGGTTTGTTAGTTTAATGATATCTGACTTAATATGTTTATGGTAGTACACAAACAATTCGTTTTTATAAGTGACACTATTCGTTAGTGCCCATAGGGCTCTGGTAAAAAAAAAAAAATGGTGCACTATATACGGAATAGCGTGTAATTTGTGACAGACAGGTGGGGAGGGAGAAACCTAACACACAACTTGTTGACCAACTACCTAATCAAACTATACAAATGTAGCCTCTAGATTCTGCAAAGTGGAGCGAGAGAGAGAAGTGTGTTTGGTTCTGAACGCATGTGTATTTGCCAGTGACCGAAGCACAGTAGCGATGAAAAAGGGGAGAGATTTATTATCATGTAGCGCTGTGGGTTGTGGCCTAATTTTTTGTCAACAACACTTTGTCGTCTTGGGGGTATAGGGTCCTTGGGACTGCATTGATGTTTTACATCACAAGATAATCAGTATTAGGTTTTGTTATTATCGCCATAGTTACCTCCTAGAACAGTCTACAACAATCGTTTTGGGGTATCAAATGTATTTCTTGTACTTCTGTTTTCTGTTGGTGTAAATGACATTTTATACAGAAGAGGGCGCTCTATATTTACTTTAGTTTAATGCCATGCTAATGATGTGATGGATACAATGGATTCAAATAAATCAAGACATACTATGCTGTAACACGGTGTGCTGTGCCCTCTTGCATTTGCAATGTTATGAGAACTAGAAGACTATGGGTCCTGGTCAAAGGTTGTGCACTATAAAGTTGCCATTTGGGACTTAACCACAGTCATGTGCTTTGTACAGTTTATTTTATTTTTATTTATTTTTTTATAGCTGTGTATTTTGTCCAATTCGACTTACTACTAGACCCTTGGCCTTGCTTCCGGAGCACAGTTATACAGTAACTAGCATTTCCATAGTTTAATTATTATTATTTTTTTTTTTTACATCCATCCCCAATGGATTGTTCCCAGATTTAAATGGATAGCGCAGCGATTTAGCTTTTTAAAAAATGAGTGAAATCACTGAACGATCCCTTTAATGAAGGTGACGTAGTGTAGAAGAGGTAGTACTCTGTAAACGATAGCTACACGTTGGATTTGGGATCCGCTGAAGAAGTGTTGGATCAATTGTTTCCATTTATGCTTTGTAGTTGGATATTTATTTAGGAACACCGTTCTTATTTAGCAGTGTGGGAGCTAGCTAGGATGTTAATCCAACACAAAAAAATGGTTATGTATGTTTTGGTTTTCTCTGAGGTATAAACACTACGTGTACGCCATATTTTCAGTTTAAACTTAGTAGGCTACACCTGACAAATCGTAGTTTAAAAATAAGAAAATATTTTTATGGCTGTTTAAAAACGAACTTTTCTTTTTCTTAAAATGCTATATTCTGAAAGATGTATGGCAGTGAGTGTCTGTATGACTTTTGCAAACCATGTTGCCAACAACAATGCAGTGTGATTGAGACGTTTGTTCTTTGCATGAAACGAGACACGGTTCTCCTACCTCATGTTGTGATATAAAATGTTTTTTAAGCAGAGGACACTGCATCTTTAACCGTTGGTCATAATTGATATTTACTAGTATATGATGACACGTGTACATGCTTTTAGCTAATACCTCAGTTGTATTTCTAGTGTTCTGTTTTCTTTCCCTCCCCCTGATCTCAGACCTTGTAAACATATCCTGTATAGCCAATGATATAAATATACCCTGTATAGACAATGAACTTGGATCAAATTCTAGTAAAGTTCTTGTGTCAAAACTGGTGTTGTAAATCTTATGTTATTCTGGACGTGAAACCGGTGTGTCGTAGACTGATCGATAATATTATCTTTATTATCCCTGATAGGCAATTAGCTGTACATCAGTCAGTCAAAGTATATACCAACACTATAAATAACGTTTAAAAAAAACAACTACTTATACAGCAGGGATCATACTGAACAAAAAAATAACAATTTAAAATATTTTACTTCACAATGGCTGTGCGAAGATACTTGATATTGTCGTACATGTTGCTCCAGAGCATCCCAAACATGCTCAAAGGGTGAAATGTCTGAGTATGCAGGCTGTGGAAGAACTGGGACATTTTCAGCTTCCAGGAATTATGTACAGATCCTTGTGACATGGGGCCGTGCATTATCGTGCTAAAACAAGAGGTGATGGCGGCGGATGAATGGCACGACAATGGGCCTCAGGATCTCATCATGGTATCTCTGTGCATTCAAATTGCCATTGATAAAATGCAATTGTGTTTGTTGTCTGTAGCTTATGCCTGCCAATACCATGACCACACAGCCACTATGGGGCACTCTGTTCACAACATTGACATCAGCAAACCACTCACCCAGACAAAACCATACACGTGGTCTGCGATTGGGAGGCCAGTTGGACGTCCTGCCAAATTCTCTAAAATGACGGAGGTGGCTTATGGTAGAGAATTGAACATTACATTCTCTGGCAACAGCGCTGGTGGACATTCCTGCAATCAGCATGCCAATTGTACGCTCCCTCAACTTGAGACATCTGTGGCATTGTGTTGTGACACAACTGCACATTTTAGTGGCCTTTTGTCCCCAGCACAAGGTGCACCTGTGTAATGGCCATGCTGTTTAATCAGCTTCTTGGTATGCCACACCTGTCAGGTGGATGGATTATCTTGGCAACGGGGAAATGTTCAAACACAGGGATGTAAACAAATGTGTGAAAAATTAGAGAGAACTAAAGCTTTTTGTGCATATTGAACATTTCTGGCTTTTTTAATTTTGTAAAAAAAAATTTAGGGTGTAGGGTGAAGTTGCCTGTAGTTGCTGATCTTGGGTCAGGTTTGCATTTTTCCCACCACTGGTTAAGGTTAGGATCGGGGGAGGAGAAGCTGTTCCTAGATCTGTACATAAGGGAAATTTCACCCCGGGTCATGGCGGTCTCCGATGGACCCAGTGTGGTCCAGTAGTGGTCAGAAACACCACGGGCTAGAGGAGGAGGTCGTAGGTGTAGCAGGCGATCTGAACCAGCAGGCAGATGTGGTGCCTGCTGAGGTGGAGGCCCAGGAGAGCGGTGTCTCCCTGAAAGAGAGGGAGAGTGAGCGCTACAGAGTACCGATGTGTGATCAGAAATTTAGAATAACACCAATTCCAAAAATCCAAAGGGATTGTTTCCTTTGATGGAGCGAGTGTATTTATTTTACTTTAAAAAAAATGTAACTAGTTAGTAATGTTAGTTATTAAGCTTTCTACCTCTTAATAAACACAAATGCAATCAATCAGCTGAAGGTTGAGGACAGACAGGGACAGACTCATAAGGGTGTCCACCAGGGTCAGAGAGAGGGAAAACAGCCCCAGGAAACTGGTTCAGATGGGCTCGGTGGAGAAGGAGCAGGGCCCAGCCTAGCTCCAAATTTCAATAACTTAACCTCAAAACTATACATTTTAGAAATGAATATACAAATATGGAAAGCATTTAATGAGAACTAATAGGTGTGCAAAATGCAACTCTCATTTTACAATACGTAATTTATTAACGGTCCCTAACTAGCCCCGGAGCCAGGCCATCCAAAGGCAAACCAACTTTGCCACAGTTACACACCAGCCCAACTGGCGCTATTTGGCAAAAGCATTTGGCTAACTCGACCACCTGCAAACACACATGAGACAGCCACGTCAAATCACACTGAAACCAACTCGCGTTTGAATTTCTTACATTTCTTAACAAAACAAATCTAAAATGGAGGCCAACTCACAATGTTTAGCCATCCTTTAATTTGGCCAGGTACTGCATACACCCTGATATGAAATCAATACTAGGTTTGAGAAACAACTGAAAAAACGTAATGGGTTGTGTCTTTGAATTCAGTTACCTCGACCAACATCATCAGATACATCGCCAGCAGGATGTGGTAAATCATAGTTAAAACGGAAGTCATTACAATTTTTTTCTCAGTTCATTCACACCCTTGGATCCAATGAGAACCCTTTTGATACAGAATATATAGGGAATAGCCTACTTCTAAGGGGATCTCTTAGAAGTCTCATCTCTAGAAGTGTCTTCTATATTTCTCAAGCAATGCAGAGATTCAGATTCTTCTCAGTAACTAGGTTTCTATCCAATTGGCAATTTATTCTAAAATCTGCATAAAATCAACATGCACATTTTCCCACCAGATATGTGTTTCCCTCAAATTGACTTGTTGTAGATAAAAGGCTATGCGTGATAATGTGAGGCACATTAAAAATAACTTTTGTGGTTAAATTCCCATTTGTGGAAAAGGCTAGGCCACCAACATGAGATTATTATGGATCAGAGAGATCATTTTTATTTGTCAAATGGCTACCAAGCATCGATTATCATGTCACCAGAATTGGAACACAGGAGTGATGGTTGCTGATAAGGGGCCTCTGTACGCCTATGTAGATATTCCATTAAAAATGAGACGTTTCCAGCTACAATAGTCATTTACAACATTAACAATGTCTACACTGTATTTCTGATCAATTAGATGTTATTTTAATGGACAAAAAAATTGATTTTCTTTCAAAAACCATGACATAAGTGACCCCAAACTTTTGAATGCCGTTCAACACCATAGTGCCCTCAAAGTTCATCACTAAGCTAAGGACCCTGGGACTAAACACCTCTCTGCAACTGGACCCGGGACTTCCTGACGGGCCGCCCCCAGGTGGTAAGGGTAGGTAACAACACATCCACCACACTGATCCTCCACACAGGGGCCCCTCGGGGGTGTGTGCTCAGACCCCTCCTGTACTCCTTGTTCACTCCAACACCATCATTAAGTTTGCAGATGACACAACAGTGGTAGGCCTGATCACCAACAACGATGAGACAGCCTATAGGGAGGAGGTCAGAGACCTGACCGTGTGGTGCAAGGACAACAACCTCTCCCTCAACGTGATCAAGACAAAGATGATTGTGGACTACAGGAAAAGGAGGACCGAGCACACCCCCATTCTCATCGACAGGGCTGTAGTGGAGCAGGTTGAGAGCTTCAAGTTCCTTGGCGTTCACATCCCCAACAAACTAACATGGTCCAAGCACACCAAGACAGTCGTGAAGAGGGCATGACAAAACCTATTCCCGCGTAGGAGCCTGAAAAGATTTGACATGGGTCCTCAGATCCTCAAAAGGTTTTACAGCTGCACCGAGAGCATCCTGACGGGTTGCATCACTGCCTGGTATGACAACTGCTCGGCCTCCGACCGCAAGACACTACAGAGGGTAGTGCGAACGGCCCCAGTACATCACCGGGGCCAAGATTCCTGCCATCCAGGACCTCTATACCAGGCTGTGTCAGAGGAAGGCCCTAAAAATGGTCAAAGACTCCAGCCACCCTAGGCATAGACTGTTCTCTCTGCTACCGCACGGCAAGGGGTACCAGAGCGCCAAGTCTAGGGTCAAGAGGCTCCTAAATAGCGTCTACCCCCAAGCCATAAGACTCCTGAACAGCTAATCAAATGGCTAGTCACTTTAACGCTACCTACATGTACATATTACATATTTCCTCAATTACTTCGACATCGGTGTCCCCACACATTGACATTGACTCTGTACCGGTACCCCCTGTATATAGCCCCGCTATTGATATTTACTGTTGCTCTTTAATAATTTGTTATTCTTATCTTTTACTTTTATTTGTTGGTATTTTCTTAAAAATGCATAGCTGGTTAGATGCTTGTAAGTAAGTGACAAATACGCATGTGACAAATACTATTTGATTTCGGATCGGATTGGGCCACAGTGTCTCCTGACCCCTCCTGTCTCAGCCTCCAGTATTTATGCTGCAGTAGTTTATGTGTTGGGGGGCTAGGGTCAGTTTGTTATATCTGGAATACTTCTCCTGTCCTATCCGGTGTCCTGTGTGAATTCAAGTATGCTCTCTCTAATTCTCTCTTTCTTTCTCTCTCTCGGAGGACCTAAGCCCTAGGATCATGCCTCAGGACTACCTGACATGATGACTCCTTGCTGTCCCCAGATCACCTGGCCGTGCTGCTGCTCCAGTTTCAACTGTTCTGCCTGTGATTATTATTATTTGACCATGCTGGTCATTTATGAACATTTGAACATCTTGGCCATGTTCTGTTATAATCTCCACCCGGCACAGCCAGAAGAGGACTGGCCACCCCACATAACCTGGTTCCTCTTTAGGTTTCTTCCTAGGTTTTGGCCTTTCTAGGGAGTTTTTCCTATCCACCATGCTTCTACACCTGCATTGCTTGCTGTTTGGGGTTTTAGGCTGGGTTTCTGTACAGCACTTTGAGATATCAGCTGAAGTACGAAGGGCTATATAAATTGATTTGATTTGATTTGAAATGAGGGATATAAAGTACATTTAAAGCAGGTACTTCCACACAGGTGTGGTTCGTGAGTTAATTAAGCAAGTAACATCCCATTATACTTAGGGTCATGTCTAAAAATGCCCAGTTGTCCATTATTTTATCTACCATGGCTTGAAGAGATCTCAGTGACTTTAAAGAGGGGTCTGGAGCATGGAGGATTTAAAGGCTTAAACAGTTACACAATAATAAACAGTGTGTGTGTGTGTTTTGAATCTTCACAATGCCGAATAATTACTCAATATGTGTGTTTTATCTTGGAATGGAACAATCTGGGCCTGGTTTCCAAATAGCGATAGAATTAATGTTTCACCAATGTATTTCCCAACGGCCATCAGGCTCGAAAGAAAGGGAGCGCCGCTCTCGGATCAGCTTTATCCATTCAAATTATACATAATTATTTCACAATGCTGACGACTGATCAGCTCCTATTACCACCCATGGCTGCAAAAATTGAGGCGGCTTATTCTAATGCTTACCCAATAAAAATGCATTAACTCACCGATTTGGCACATCATCGCGCATGTTAGGCTACATATCATGAAATAGACAGTGCCAGTCAAACATTTGGACACCTACTCATTCAAGGGTTTTTCTTTATTTGTATTATTTTCTACATTGTAGAATAATAGTGAAGACAAACTATGAAATAACACATATGGAATCATGTAGTAACCAAAAAAGTGATAAACAATTCAAAATATATTTGAGATTTGAGATTCTTCAAAGTAGCCACCGTTTGCCTTGATGACAACTTTGCACACTCTTGGAGTTCTCTCAACCAGCTTCACCTGGAATGCTATTCCAACAGTCTTGAAGGAGTTCCTACATATGCTGTGCAATTGTTGGCTGCTTTTCCTTCAGTCTGCTCGGCGGGCCAACTCATCCCAAACCATCTCAATTGGGTGGAGGTCGGGTGATTGTGGAGACCAGGTCATCTCATGCAGCAATCCATCACTAACCTTGTTGGTCAAATAGCCCTTACACAGCCTGGAGGTGTGTTGGGTCAATGTCCTGTGAAAAACAAATGATTGTCCCACTAAGCGCAAACCAAATGGGAATGCGTATCACTGCAGACTGCTGTGGTAGCCATGCTGGTTAAGTGTGCCTTGAATTCTAAATAAATCTCAGATGGTGTCACCAGCAAAGCACCCCCACACCATCACACCTCATCCTCCATGCTTCACGGTGGGAACCACATGCAGAGATAATCTGCTCACCTACTCTGCGTCTCACAAAGACACGGTGGTTAGAACCGTTTGGACTCATCAGTCATTTGGACTCATTAACCGCTCCTCTGGGACTCGTTAACCGCTCCTCTGGGACCCCCAGCCATTCCATGTATTTGATCTCTTCTAGAGCTAGCACACCTGATTTAACTTGAAACGTCTTGGGGTCCCTGAAAGGCGGTTTGAAAACACCCTGATCTAGGGTACTGATGCTGTAAACCCTGTCGTTGGCAGCTCACTTCTCAACAGGTTTTCCTGTCTAACCCAGGATTCGATTTTTGATGTTATCAGTCTAAATATGTTGACAGATACATAGGCTACTAAATTGGCAATTGATATGGCGGTCTGTTTGAGATCTCGAATGCTGCGCAGTGGTGTAGCAGGTTTGACGCTCTTGAACAGTCATTCCCGAAGCAGTCGTTTTCCGAATGGCTTCCACTGCGCATGTACCTTTATGTTTTGATTCTGTCAACTGATGTTCTGGTAGCTAGCTAGGTTAAGCTTTGCAAGTAAAATCACAGACACACAATTAGCATTATAACATTAGCCCTTGACCAGCTACTAGTATTTCATCAGATTCGTTTGCTATTCAACCCGTGGAAGCTAACACAGCGCTGATGATGTCGTAAGGAGAGCTGTTTAGCAACTCAAGGTAGCTACAGTAGCTTAGACAACTTTACCGGGTTTATTTGCTAGCTAGTTAACTAAGCTTAGTCCAGTTGACCTTGCATTGGCATTAAACCATTGTTAGCCATGTCTTGTTAGACCGTGCTTTTCTTTGTTTAGAAGGCTGTCATGCTAAGGTTACAGGAGTGTAGGCTTTAAACAAGTTGAGATTTTGGCTAAAGCTGGCCTGCTTAGATAGCTAACTAGCTAACTTACCTAACCAGCTAGTAATTTTATCCAGTTATCAAGACTAGCTATAGCCCAAAGGCCAGCATATGGCGATATTGAAACGGCTCAATACTAGCCTTTCGGCTAGTCTAGCTATATAATTAGACAGGTCATGTGTTGATAGTGTTTATATATTTGCCCTGTAAATCCAATTTGCATGGTTTTGTTAACTATGTTGTTGTGACACTAGTCACTCTGCTGCAGCATGTGGTCAACCAGAGATATTTACAGTTTCAACCCCGGTTTATGTGTGTGTAGGTGTGTGTTCCTACAGGATGGAGGGTCAAGAGTCATCCTGTTCCTCAGCTACACCAGAGAGAAGCTCCAACACTCCAGAACCAGTCAGGTCCTCGACCTCCAAACACAGGAAGTCACCTAAGAGACGACGGGAGGAGAAGAGGTCCCAATGCCACCATCAGGATGACCAGGAACACCTATTGCTGCCCGATGGCGAGCAAATCAGGTTGCCGGGCCAACACGAACACTCCGAGCCCTCTGGGTCTTCGACGGCAGAGATGGCAGAGACCTCCCCCAAGAGGTGCGTGTCTGAGAGCTGCAGGTAGCCTGGGACAGTAGTCTCTTTCAGTAGCTGCTTGGTGTGCTGTCTTGTGTCTAGGATTTGTCAAGACAGCACAAAAAGATCTGGGACCAGGCTAACATGAGACTACTGGGATAATAATGCCATTATAGCTACAGTACTGCCTTAGGGTAGCTAGCTGGACATGCCATAGCCACAGTACTGCCTTAGGGTAGTTAGCTGAACATGCTCTCTGTCTGTCTCGCTCTCGCTTTTGCTCTCTCTCGCGTTTGCTCTCTCTCGCTTTTGCTCTCTCTCGCTTTTGCTCTCTCTCTCGCTTTTGCTCTCTCTCTTTTGCTCTCTCTCTCTCGCTTTTGCTCTCTCTCTCGCTTTTGCTCTCTCTCTCTTTTGCTCTCTCTCTCTTTTGCTCTCTCTCGCTTTTGCTCTCTCTCTGTCTGTCTTTCTCTGTCTGTCTTTCTCTCTTTCGCTCTGTCTGTCTGACCCTCTCTTTTCTCTCTCGCTCACTGTCTGACTGTCCTCTTTTCTACCTCCTACAGGAGAGCTCACTTTCTCCATGGACCATATCCTGCTACTCACTTTGGACCCAAAGCCTGTATTCTTCCTAACCCAACCTCCGTCATGTAAGTCATTGGTGTGGGAACTTCATTGCACTTACATTACACACTGTCTGGAATTTGTTTCCCTCTCTGTCTTTGTTATTTTAGTTGCATCGTTTGGCATTGAATCCTTATCAAATCAAATCAAATTTTATTTGTCACATACACATGGTTAGCAGATGTTAATGCGAGTGTAGTGAAATGCTTGTGCTTCTAGTTCTGACAATGCAGTAATAACCAACAAGTAATCTAACTAACAATTCCAAAACTACTGTCTTATACACAGTGTAAGGGGATAAAGAATATGTACATAAGGATATATGAATGAGTGATGGTACAGAGCAGCATAGGCAAGATACAGTAGATGGTATCGAGTACAGTATATACATATGAGATGAGTATGTAAACAAAGTGGCATAGTTAAAGTGGCTAGTGATACATGTATTACATAAGGATACAGTCGATGATATAGAGTACAGTATATACGTATGCATATGAGATGAATAATGTAGGGTAAGTAACATTATATAAGGTAGCATTGTTTAAAGTGGCTAGTGATATATTTACATCATTTCCCATCAATTCCCATTATTAAAGTGGCTGGAGTTGAGTCAGTGTCAGTGTGTTGGCAGCAGCCACTCAATGTTAGTGGTGGCTGTTTAACAGTCTGATGGCCTTGAGATAGAAGCTGTTTTTCAGTCTCTCGGTCCCAGCTTTGATGCACCTGTACTGACCTCGCCTTCTGGATGATAGCGGGGTGAACAGGCAGTGGCTCGGGTGGTTGATGGCCTTGATGATCTTTATGGCCTTCCTGTAACATCGGGTGGTGTAGGTGTCCTGGAGGGCAGGTAGTTTGCCCCCGGTGATGCGTTGTGCAGACCTCACTACCCTCTGGAGAGCCTTACGGTTGTGGGCGGAGCAGTTGCCGTACCAGGCAGTGATACAGCCCGCCAGGATGCTCTCGATTGTGCATCTGTAGAAGTTTGTGAGTGCTTTTGGTGACAAGCCGAATTTCTTCAGCCTCCTGAGGTTGAAGAGGCGCTGCTGCGCCTTCTTCACGATGCTGTCTGTGTGAGTGGACCAATTCAGTTTGTCTGTGATGTGTATGCCGAGGAACTTAAAACTTGCTACCCTCTCCACTACTGTTCCATCGATGTGGATAGGGGGGTGTTCCCTCTGCTGTTTCCTGAAGTCCACAATCATCTTCTTAGTTTTGTTGATGTTGAGTGTGAGGTTATTTTCCTGTCCCAGTATCAGCAGATAAGATGAGCATTAAGGACAGGACTGTGATTGGGTAGTAGTGTCCTATTGATATTTAAGGACAGGACTGTGATTGGGTTGTAGTGTCCTATTGAGATTTAAGGACAGGACTGTGATTGGGTAGTAGTGTCCTATTGAGATTTAAGGACAGGACTGTGATTGGGTAGTAGTGTCCTGTGAACCGGTACTGTGAGTCAGAACACCTAGGGTACTTAGTTGCAGAGGGTCTAGCCTATGGCTGTTTCATTGACCTTATTACCACGTACACCGGCTGTCATGACCGCAGCAAAATTCCACGTGACTGTTGAGTCACAGTAATCTCTTTTTATGCACTCTGGACATGCTGTGGTAGTACCCAACTGGCTAACACCCATCAGGTCACTAATGGCCTGATACTCAGCTCTCTATTGTCCCTCTAACCACTCGGATATCAATGAAAATCACATCAAACACTTATCAATACATTAGCATGCTTTTAAAACTCACCTCACTGTGATGATCAATTTGAAGATAGAGGTTCAACAGGTCCCAATGCCAACTGAGTGGAACACATGGTCGTTGTGGATGTTTCAAAGCCTAACAACGAAACATAGCTTACTGCATATTACACACGGCAGAAAAACACAACAGATTTAAGATGTCTTTGGTACATAATTGGGTCTAGCCTATACTCCAACAGTAAACTAATTCTAGTAATGGCCTTTTGACTGTGGACTGTGTTATTATGCATACTGAATGGACTGGTTACCTTATGCCATTGGGCATATTTCATATTTTCATAATTAATAGGCTACACGTTACCTTTTAGCTACAGAATACCTCACTACCATGCGTTTCCATCTTCTCCTCTTTCCTTCATTCCTTTCTCCAGCGCGCAGACAGAGGGGTTGTCAAACAGTTTGATTAAATATCTTTAGTTGTGAAAACGTGTTACTATCGATGTTCCTGAACAGATTTCAGTTGGTTTCCCAAATGAAGCACTGGCTATCTTCAGGAACAGGGTTGGAGAGCCCATGGCATACAGAGTACTGGCTAGCTTCAGGAACAGGGTTGGAGAGCCCATGGCATACAGAGTACTGGCTAGCTGCAGGAACAGGGTTGGAGAGCCCATGGCATACAGAGTACTGGCTAGCTGCAGGAACAGGGTTGGAGAGCCCATGGCATACAGAGTACTGGCTAGCTGCAGGAACAGGGTTGGAGAGCCCATGGCATACAGAGTACTGGCTAGCTGCAGGAACAGGGTTGGAGAGCCCATGGCATACAGAGTACTGGCTAGCTGCAGGAACAGGGTTGGAGAGCCCATGGCATACAGAGTACTGGCTAGCTGCAGGAACAGGGTTGGAGAGCCCATGGCATACAGAGTACTGGCTAGCTGCAGGAACAGGGTTGGAGAGCCCATGGCATACAGAGTACTGGCTAGCTGCAGGAACAGGGTTGGAGAGCCCATGGCATACAGAGTACTGGCTAGCTGCAGGAACAGGGTTGGAGAGCCCATGGCATACAGAGTACTGGCTAGCTGCAGGAACAGGGTTGGAGAGCCCATGGCATACAGAGTACTGGCTAGCTGCAGGAACAGGGTTGGAGAGCCCATGGCATACAGAGTACTGGCTAGCTGCAGGAACAGGGTTGGAGAGCCCATGGCATACAGAGTACTGGCTAGCTGCAGGAACAGGGTTGGAGAGCCCATGGCATACAGAGTACTGGCTAGCTGCAGGAACAGGGTTGGAGAGCCCATGGCATACAGAGTACTGGCTAGCTGCAGGAACAGGGTTGGAGAGCCCATGGCATACAGAGTACTGGCTAGCTGCAGGAACAGGGTTGGAGAGCCCATGGCATACAGAGTACTGGCTATCTGCAGGAACAGGGTTGGAGAGCCCATGGCATACAGAGTACTGGCTATCTGCAGGAACAGGGTTGGAGAGCCCATGGCATACAGAGTACTGGCTATCTGCAGGAACAGGGTTGGAGAGCCCATGGCATACAGAGTACTGGCTAGCTGCAGGAACAGGGTTGGAGAGCCCATGGCATACAGAGTACTGGCTAGCTGCAGGAACAGGGTTGGAGAGCCCATGGCATACAGAGTACTGGCTAGCTGCAGGAACAGGGTTGGAGAGCCCATGGCATACAGAGTACTGGCTAGCTGCAGGAACAGGGTTGGAGAGCCCATGGCATACAGAGTACTGGCTAGCTGCAGGAACAGGGTTGGAGAGCCCATGGCATACAGAGTACTGGCTAGCTGCAGGAACAGAGTTGGAGAGCCCATGGCATACAGAGTACTGGCTAGCTTCAGGAACAGGGTTGGAGAGCCCATGGCATACAGAGTACTGGCTAGCTGCAGGAACAGGGTTGGAGAGCCCATGGCATACAGAGTTTGGGTGGAATATCACCTGTTGCACAGCAAGCGGCTGCATGCTCCTACTCGGCATGATTGGAAAACAAACTGGCGGGAAAGCAGCCTCCGTTCACTATTTGAGTGCGTACAGAGGACATGTTTCCCCCCCCTGCCCCTCTTCCTGTCCATTTGATAATGGCCCATTCTCTTAAAAGTTCTGATTTAGATCTGATTTTTTGTTTATGACTACTTTGCTACAATGACACACTTAGTTATCTACCCACCTCGTTCCTCTCTGTTACCATGTACACGTTACAAGTACACCATCATGCTTTAGGGATACGTGTCTCTTCAGATTCCATTATGATTATTTAGTTGTGGACACTACATCACCACACTCCCTCTCTTGCTTTTTCGTCCTCATCTTTGTAAGTCACCTTGATCTAGCACCTGCGTGTTCTATTAGTTTCTTTATTAAATATTTAGTGAACTCCATGACAGTAGTTGGAGCAAGGGGCTATAGCAGCACACAAGTAGAGGAGAAATACATGCTGGGCTGGGTATGCCCTGAGCTAGTGAAAGCGCTACTGGAGTGAAATTGGAGCGGGCGAGAAGGCCGACCTTTGGGAATCACGCTCCAGTCAAATTGAGCGCGCTCCTCAAGCTCCACTCAAAATACTCTGCCACTGGCATGTTGAAGAAGTGTGCTCTTCACGGGTGAATCCCGGTTTCAACTGTACCGGGCATTTGCCAGACAGCGTGTATGGCGTCGTGTGGGCAAGCGGTTTGCTGATGTCAACGTTGTGAACAGACTGCCCCATGGTGGAGGTGGGATTATGGATAACATGAATTATGAATAACAAACATAATTGCATTTTATCGATGGAAATTTGAATGCACAGAGATTCCATGATGAGATCCTGAGGACCATTGTCGTGCCATTTATCCGCCGCCATCACCTCATGTTTCAGCACGATAATGCACAGCCTCATGTCGCAAGGATCTGTACACAATTCCTGGAAGCTGAAAATGTCCCAGTTCTTCCATGGCTTGCATACTCACCAAACTGTCACCCATTGAGCCTGTTTGGGATGCTCTGGATCGACGTCTACAACAGCATGTTCCAGTTCCCGACAAAATTCATCAACTTTGCACAGCCGTTGTAGAGGAGTGGGACAGCCTTCCACAGGCCACAATCAACAGCCTGATCAGCTCTATGCGAAGGAGATGTCGTGCTGCATGAGGGAAATGGTGGTCACACCAGATACTGACTAGTTTTCTGTCCACGCCCCTACTTTTTATTTATTTATTTATTAATATTTTTGTTATAAAGGTATCTGTGACCAACAGATTCATATCTGTATTCCCAGTCATGTGAAGTCCATAGATTAGGACCTATTGAATTTTTAAAAATGGACTGATTTACTTATATGAACTATAACTCAGTTAAACTGTTAATTGTTGTATGTTGCATTTATTTTGTTTCAGTGTATGTTTTGATTTCTAAGGTTTGTATCATTCACAACTAAAGTTGCCAAATAACTCTAAACCTAGTATATTGGACCTGTTTCAAATGATCACCTTTAAGCTCAACATAACCCCTTAGTATGTGCACTTGCTCCAGAATGGGAAACATTTCCTTTTGATTCTATTCTACCAAGTTCAATTATATTCGTCTTACTTTAACATCATATAATATTATAATAATGGAACAGATATATAAGCATATCTTGTCTGCTAGATGAACTTCAGCCTAGGCTGCCATTGGCATGGTGCATAGCCAGATAACCTACAGTCTGTTCTTCTGTAACACGTTGTCTTCATATCATAATGTTTCTTTAGACCTGCCTAAAATAATGGATTTATTATGACGGTGTATATTAAATTGATTTATTATACTTTAAAAAAAATGTAGATGTTTCAAAAGCGTGCATTAGCGGCTTGTAGGAGGCTTGTATGACTGCCAGCCTGGAGATGCTGCATTTGCTTATGTTAATAAACTGTTAATTACCATGACACAGGCATGCTTTTGCATGACAATAACCCCTACTCTACATAGACACACTGTCCATCTAGACAGTAAAGATAAATAATCAACCCTGGGATCTGGTGAGACTGAGTAGCTGTGGAGTTTGGACTTCGTTATCTAATTCTGTATTTACCATGTTAATGAATGACTGTTCAGAACAGCTTTTGAATTTTTGAAAATGAGGGATTATCTTCAGTGCAACCACCAGACGTTGTTTAAACGGTAACAAAAAGGAAATTCAAGACTAGAAAAATGTATTATTGGTAAAGGGGAATGTGGAATCGGCCAATGGAAGTGTGTGTGTGTGTGTGTGTAGCTGTACTGTTCTGTGCCTGATGTTGTGAGGCGAACTGTAAAATGTATAAATAAATGTAGACTACTTTTTAATGAAGTTTGATTGTTTGTGTGTCGTCGTCATCGTCGTCCTCAGGCACATCCAGGATCCGGCCAGTCAGCGCCTGACATGGAACAAACCACCAGTCAACGTTTTGGTCATCAGGAAGATACGAGACGAGAGCCTGGTAGAACCATTCAAAGAACTCTGCCACTTCCTCGTTGAGGTACTATATCATAGAGCTGAAGTGTGTGCATGCGCTTACACGTTGTTGTTTATGATGCGTTTGTATAGGAGCTACGTACATTATCAATGGTGAATCTATAGAGATCAATGCAGTTTTATTCAATATTTATCTTGGTGGAAGCATGCAGTCCCAGAATTGAATGAAAGCATGAATTTTGTAGTCTTGTCTTGTCTCATGCAAGCTTCACTAGGATGATATCAGACTGTTCGGTCTGAATCAGATCTAGGATTGGGTTGAGCTTTCTATTCAGTATTGAGTAAGTAAAGTGACGTTCCATTTCCATGTGCTCCAGGAGAAGGGTATGCTGGTGTTTGTGGAGAGGAGGGTGGTGGCTGACGTTTCCCTGACTACGGACGAGACCTTCGCCACAATCCGAAAACAACTCTGTACCTTTAGAGAAGGTAACAGACACACACACACACACACACCATCTCTCATAGTTTAACATCCACCCAGCAGTGTGTCAGATCCATTCCCCTTCAGTAAACGTGTGGATTGGGTCACATGGCTACAACGTATATAGTTCTACTGAATTGCTGACCTGTGTTTCCTGTCCAGGTTATGATGACATCTCTCACTGTATTGACCTCATCATCTGTCTGGGAGGAGACGGGACTCTACTCTACGCCTCCTCTCTCTTCCAGGTACCGACTAACACATACAGTACACCAGGGGTGGGCAACACTGTTCCTGGGCAACCCTGTTCTTAGAGTGCCTCAGGTACGGCAGGATTTTGTTCAAACTAGGCACTGTCGTGTCTTTGGCTATGCTGGATTAAGTGATATGACATGCTATTCTATAAAATCATTTCTTCGTAATTAATATCACCTGATTGATCTAATCATGTAAATGTAATTAACTAAAGAGTTGGGGCATCACAAAATAATATTTATAGAGCTGTTATCTCCTGAATAAAATCTTAAAGACTTAGTAATATTTGACATCAATAGCAGTCAACATTAATCTTCATCTTACTTCAGTCTCATCTGAAAGTTGTAAATTCTTGGTTATCTGCAAGAACCCTGGCTAGCAATTTGAATCAGCAATGCAAAATTGGGTTTAATTATTTATTTACTAAATACCTAACTAATCACACAGAATTCACATACACACAATTAATCATAACTTGATTACAAATGACGTCATAAAGGAAAACGTCCCTAGAGGGCGGAACAGATATGACAGCTGGTTACACAAAAGAAAAGGGGCTGGGTTTGAGTGAAAGAGCGGGAAGACTGAGGAACAAAGGGTGAAGCCATGCTATCGTAAATACAGTATTTTATGCATTCTAAATGACCGCCCATTTGGAAAAGGAAAATGCAATAAATATCTACTCTGAGCTGCGCTTCAGTAGGTTGGTGGTAGATGGAAGGCCGTGTTGCCAAACCGAGTCATCTGTCCTTTGAAGAATGTCTCTGGTTGTCAATTGGATACGTTGTTGTAACGTCGTTGTGTGATAGACGGGATACTCTGTCTGTTCCTTCCTAACCTGTGTTTGCAGCTGCGGTCACTAACTCAACAGCTAGGAGGTATCACTTCTGTAGTGAATAAGAGTTCAAAGTTCATACCATTCGCAACCAAAGCTCATGCTGATGTTGGCTTTGTTCTGTAGTTATTATCTGAACCATTCTGACATAGGACCGTCGCCCTCATATCCTCGGAACAGGAAGTTCTATTGTCGTCAAGGGCTTATATAGGAAGGGCGAAAAGGGGTGTGTGTCATAGTTTACAACCTCTGTCTCTTCATGTGGGCGGCCAATGAGTGAGCAGCAATATCTTATGAAAACCCACATCTCACATTTTAGAAGCTACAATCACATTTCATCCCATCACAAATAATTTCATATTCAAACATTTAAATTGAACAATTCCATGTGAATCCGATAACTCTGATGTGTAGACTTTCCACTGAAGAGTTTGTCATCTTATCATTGATGAGAATGTCTCAGATGACAACCGAACTGACATCATATTCATTAAGTTCCACCGCATATGTTCAATTGGTCGCATTACCAGAATATAGTTCATTTACCCCCACATTCCGACGTTCCCAGAATCTCTGTTAACCAAGGGGTTTGCAAATGTCACATCAGTAGGGTAGAGAGGAAAAGGGGGGGAAGAGGTATTTATGACTGTTAAAAACCTACCCCCCCAGGCCAACGTCATGACAGCACCATACCTGACCAGCTAGTTGATCAGTTCAGTGATTGCCTAAATTGAACACACCTGGTCTTCCAGGTCAGTTAAACCAAAAACATGAAGTTCCTGCGTCCCTCCAGGACCAGGGTTGCCAAGCCCTGCTCTACAGTTGGGGGGGATCACTGTACTCAGAAACAAGGTCAGTATAACAGGGAGCCAAGCTCTGCTCTACAGTTTGGGAGGAGGGAGGGGATCTCTGTACTCAGAAACAAGGTCAGTATAACAGGGGAGCCAAGCTCCGCTCTACAGTTTGGGAGGAGGGAGGGGATCTCTGTACTCAGAAACAAGGTCAGTATAACAGGGAGCCAAGCTCTGCTCTACAGTTTGGGAGGAGGGAGGGGATCTCTGTACTCAGAAACAAGGTCAGTATAACAGGGGAGCCAAGCTCCGCTCTACAGTTTGGAAGGGGGATCTCTGTACTCAGAAACAAGGTCAGTATAACAGGGGAGCCAAGCCCTGCTCTACAGTTTGGGAGGGGGGATCTCTGTACTCAGAAACAAGGTCAGAGTAACAGGGGAGACAACACAACTTTTGTTCCAGCTCTGCTCTAACAGTGGTTTTTAAAGGAACTCAGTTCAGCTTTAAACTTTTTCTTGAAAGTTGTAATAGTAGACGGCACAAGGTGCCATTTCTAAATTGGGTAGTGCATCATCAGTTCCTCTTGTCATGTCAGTCATTGTCGACCTTAGAGAGATATTTATAACTTGTCAGAAAGGTCAACTTGACCATGTCAACTGTTTTTTAGCCCATAGATATTGTTGTAATTTCTTTGTCACTCAAATATCACAGGAATACACATTAGACATGGCAAAATGTATAGAATTGCAAGAAAATTTGCTTTGAAACTGGAAGAAAAAAATTGCACCCCATTTAAAAATAAATAAATAAAAATTAAAGTGAAAATTTTAGGAAATAAGCTTTTAAACCTGCAAAATGCTCTCTCCACCAACCAGAGGTGTGTGAACAGTTTGAGTCATGAACAGTGCTTGTGCCAATAGAAATAGACATGGCGGTGGGAGATGTTCCCCAATGCTGGAAGGGGGGCCCCCGAGTGAAAAAGTTTGGGATCCCCTGTTCCAACACGCCTGCTTATTCTAACCAGAGTCTTGTACTTGCCTGCTTAGAGCAGGCTGGCTGTATGTGTTTGGTCTGTCTGTGGCATTTGAGGCAGTGTTTGGATTTGCCATCATCTCCATGTTAATCATCGCCACTGTCATCTTACTTAGAACAGAACAGAATGACGTGATTTAGAGGTTTGCGTTTTCATTGGCCAGACTTGTGTGCGTTCCAAATTGACCATCAGTACCTACATAGCGCACTACTTTTAACCAGGGCCCATAGAGGACAGGCTCATTGGAATGGAACCAACATGACCATAGAGGACAGGCTCATTGGAATGGAACCAATATGACCATAGAGGACAGGCTCATTGGAATGGAACCAATATGACCATAGAGGACAGGCTCATTGGAATGGAACCAACATGACCATAGAGGACAGGCTCATTGGAATGGAACCAACATGACCATAGAGGACAGGCTCATTGGAATGGAAATTGCTCGGGCCCTTGCTCAAGGGGACATGGACCAACAGTCTTAACTGTGTTTTGCTCTCTCTCCCTCTCTCTCTCCCTCTCTCTATCTATCCCTCTCTCTATCTATCCCTCTCTATCTATCCCTCTCTCTCTATCCCTCTCTCTCTATCCCTCTCTCTCTATCCCTCTCTCTCTATCCCTCTCTCTCTATCCCTCTCTCTCTATCTCTCTCTCTATCCCTCTCTCTCTATCCCTCTCTCTATCTATCTCTCTCTATCTATCTCTATCTCTCTATCTATCTCTATCTCTCTCGCTATTTCTCTCGCTATTTCTCTATCTATCTATCTCTATCTATCTATCTATCTCTCTCTATCTATCTCTCTATCTATCTCTCTATCTCTATCTATCTCTCTATCTCTCTATCTCTATCTATCTATCTATCTATCTATCTATCTATCTATCTATCTATCTATCTATCTATCTATCTATCTATCTATCTATCTATCTATCTATCTATCTATCTATCTATCTATCTATCTATCTATCTATCTATCTATCTATCCCCTATCTATCTATCTCACTCTATCTATCTTCTATCCCTCCCCTCACTCTCTCTTTCCCTCCCCTCTATCTCTCTCTTTCCCCCCCCTCACTCTCTCTTTCCCCCCCTCACTCTCTCTTTCCCCCCCTCACTCACTCTCTCTCTTTCCCCCCCTCACTCTCTCTTTCCCCCCCTCACTCTCTCTCTCTTTCCCCCCTCACTCTCTCTTTCCCCCTCACTTCCCCCCCTCACTCTCTCTCTTCTTTCCCTCCCCTCACACTCTCTTTCTCTCCCCTCTCTCTCTCTCTCTCTCAGGGCAGTGTTCCTCCAGTTATGGCGTTCCATCTGGGTTCTCTGGGTTTTCTGACACCGTTTAAGTTTGAATCATACAAGACAGAGGTGGCTAAAGTTTTTGAAGGTAGAGGATTCCTTTCAAATAAAAATTAAATAGCGCTGTCAATTAGTGATATATCTGCCAGTTCATGATCCGATGGATGTCTTTGTGTGTGTCTGTTTGTGTGTGTGTGTGTGTACCAGGTAATGCAGCCATCACACTGCGTAGTCGTCTGAAGGTGAAGGTGGTGAAGGACATGCTCCAGAGGACAGGCCAGCCAGGTCAGCAGCAGTACCAGGGGTCTGGGGGCCAAGGCCAAGCTGGGGGCCAGCCGGACACAGAGCACAATGGCCTGCTGCCCCATGGGCACGCCAACAGCGAGGCTGGGAACATTACCCTACAGATGCAGGTGAGACTCAATCCATAACCCCTAGCTCCAAATCCTTTTGCACTAGCCCCTACTCCCTAGCAGGGCTGCAAATTAAGGGGGTCCCGGGGATGATGATAATCTCTGGTACAGTTCAAAACAGACATTGGGACCGTTGCGGGACGATAGGCCAGACAAATATAAAATGCATACAACAGTGGTTCCATATTAAAATGTTTACACAAACACGAGGCTGCTGAAACGGATCACGTTGTGTTTCACTTTTCTCGGGCCATATGCGTGAATGTTCCAAAATACTATTACGAGAGAAGACCATTCTCAAACAAGCACCTGACGCGAGCGGTTTTTATAACGCGACAGAGTTTGATATACAGCCTAATGGTACAAATGTAACGGATGTGAAACAGCTAGCTTAGTTAGCGGTGGTGCGCGCTAAATAGCGTTTCAATCGGTAACGTCACTTGCTCTGAGACCTTGAAGTAGTAGTTCCCCTTGCTCTGCAAGGGCCGCGGCTTTTGTGGAGCGATGGGCAACGATGCTTCGTGGGTGACTGTTGTTGATGTGTGCAGAGGGTCCCTGGTTCGCGCCCGGGTATGGGCGAGGGGACGGTCTAAAGTTATACTGTTACACAAACCTAGAGGGAATTTCTAAAGATGCAGCAATAGGATTGTGCCTTAGAAGAAGAAGAAATGCTGGTTTCACCGTCATATTTCTATGGTGGGATTTTGGCTGTAGCCTATTAAAAGCAAGAGACCATGTCTGTATGCGGCTTTATTCACTCAACATTTTTTTATTTACATTGTTTGCAAATTGATATGTGGCACGTATTAATACCAAAATAACATGCAAAACGATAAAAATATATATATTTAAAAAAATAAAAAAAAAGGCAAAAAAAACAAAGCTGAACAGGTGGGTGGTCGCCACTGAAATTGACGTGGAATTTTATGATTTGTTCTTATCGTTTTAACAAAAACCGGATGGCAGCCTCAAATCTTTTGTATACCACCCCTACCTTGTCACAACACAACTGATTTGCTCAAATGAATTAAGAAGGAAAGAAATTCCACAAATTAACTTTTAACAAGGCACACCTGTTAATTGAAATGCATTCCAGGTGACTACCTCATGAAGCTGGTTGAGAGAATGTGCAAAGTGGTCAAGGCAAAGGGTAGCTACTTTGAAGAATTGAAAATATATTTTGATTTGTTTAACACTATTTTGGTTACTACATGATTCCATATGTGTTATTTCATAGTTTTGATGTCTTCACTATTATTCTACAATGTAGAAAATAGCAAAAATAAAGAACCTTGAATGAGTAGGTGTGTCCAAACTTTTGACTGGTACTGTACACACTTTTTTTTAGCAAAACAGTTGGGGCTCAAACGCCACCTGCCCTGAATGACGAGTTGCCACTGATTATTCTGTTTAAAAAATATATATATATATATTTATCCTTTATTTAATTGGGCAAGTCAGTTAAGAACAAATTCTTATTTATAATGAGGGCCTACCCCGGCCAAACCCAGACGACACTGGGCCAATTGTGCGCCGCCATATGGAACTCCCAATCACGGCCGGTTGTGATGCAGCCTGGAATCGAACCAGGGTCTGTAATGACGCCTCTTATCACTGAAATGCAGTGCCTTAGACTGACTGACTTGTGCTACTCAGAAGCTCAAATGGGGCAGCTGGTGGTGGAATGTAATGTCTTGAACTGAAGTTTATTCAGGAACCAGTTCACCGAAACATTGTTCTTCTCACTTTGATGTATTGTATACATGTGGTTAACAGGTTCAATTAATCAATTATCATGGTTAATAATATATGTTTGTCTGTTTTCATTAAGATGCAAAAAGGTTTTTTTCTAACAAATTACGTTTATGTAATATAGACTGTATCTGTCTCAGAATTACACTAATTATAAAAACACTGCAAATGACCCTCTCTCCCTTCCTCCATTTTCTCCTCTCAACCCGTTTTCAAAACATTTTGTCTGGGAGCATCTCCCGGTCTCCATGGCAGCAGTCATAATAAAGCGTGGCTGGCTGGATGTTAGCGGCCCTGTTGAGCCAGTTGCCGTGGTTACGAAGGCGCACCTAGACGGATTCTGACCGCAGACCCTAATGCGCTCGGACAGTTTGTGTGACATACACACTCAATTAAATTCAAGTTGCTTTATTGGCATGACGTAACAATGTACATATTGCCAAAGCTTACTTTGGAAATTAAGTTATTTAAAATTAATTAAAATAATCAAAATTGTCAGTGGGTGAATCATTAACAACAATAATCAAGGGTAAATATAACTACAATGGACAATAACAATGGCAAAGATGAGGTTGGTTGGTCTGTCAGACACTGTCCCTCATCTTATGGCAGGCAGCAATGTAGTGAGCTGCCAACCCACAGCTCTCTGTTGCCTCCCCCAACAGGACGGGTAGCCTATCCTCATCAGAGAGGTCTTTGAAACCTTGAATAATTTCACATTTGGAGAAATTACAGTAATTGTTTTTATGTTTTTATATTTTTTACAAATACAGCTCCGTCTCGGGTTCTGCTGTTGTGCAGTGGTTGCACAGCCTTTCCTCTACAGGGAAGCCATGTTTTCCTGTGTCTACCCTTCTCAATGGCAAGGCTGTGCTCACTGAGCTTGGACTAATAATGTAGTAGTTTTTAATAATGTAGTTTTTGTTCTGACTGTGTTGTAATTTGGTTTATTCTGATTTGATTGGATGTTCTGGCCCTGAGGCTTCAGTGTGTTAGTAGAACAGGTTTGTGAACTCAGCCCCAGGACCAGCTGGATGAGGGGACTGAGGCTTCCGTGTGTTAGGAGAACAGGTTTGTGAACTCAGCCCCGGGACCAGCTGGATGAGGGTCCTGAGGCTTCAGTGTGTTAGTAGAACAGGTTTGTGAACTCAGCCCCGGGACCAGCTGGATGAGGGTCCTGAGGCTTCAGTGTGTTAGTAGAACAGGTTTGTGAACTCAGCCCCGGGACCAGCTGGATGAGGGTCCTGAGGCTTCAGTGTGTTAGTAGAACAGGTTTGTGAACTCAGCCCCGGGACCAGCTGGATGAGGGTCCTGAGGCTTCAGTGTGTTAGTAGAACAGGTTTGTGAACTCAGCCCCAGGACCAGCTGGATGAGGGTCCTGAGGCTTCAGTGTGTTAGTAGAACAGGTTTGTGAACTCAGCCCCAGGACCAGCTGGATGAGGGTCCTGAGGCTTCAGTGTGTTAGTAGAACAGGTTTGTGAACTCAGCCCCGGGACCAGCTGGATGAGGGTCGTGAGGCTTCAGTGTGTTAGTAGAACAGGTTTGTGAACTCAGCCCCGGGACCAGCTGGATGAGGGTCCTGAGGCTTCAGTGTGTTAGTAGAACAGGTTTGTGAACTCAGCCCCGGGACCAGCTGGATGAGGGTCCTGAGGCTTCAGTGTGTTAGTCGAACAGGTTTGTGAACTCAGCCCCAGGACCAGCTGGATGAGGGGACTCTTCTTTCCTCAGCTCTTGGCATTGCAGGACTTGGTAATGATATGAGAGGAGGTCACTGTAGATGTTTCCAAAAACTTCATTGCTGATTTTTTATTTTTTATTATTAATTGGATTTTGTTCTAATTCTGTTCTGCATGCGTTGTTTGTTGTTTTCCTCTGGACATGTAGGTGTTCATTTGAGTTTATTTTTGAACCTAAGTAATTGTGTGTTTGTTACTTGAACTCTATGAAGCTTTTATTTGGCCTGCAATTTCTGAGGCCGGTAACTCTAATGAACTTATCCTCTGCATCAGAGGTAACTCTGGGTCTTCCTTTCCTGTGGCGGTCCTCATGAGAGCCAGTTTCATGATAGCGCTCGATGGTTTTTGCGACTGCGCTTGAAGAAACTTTCAAAGTTCTTGACATTTTCGGATGGACTGACCTTCATGTCTTTAAGTAATGGTGGACTGACCTTCATGTCTTTAAGTAATGGTGGACTGACCTTCATGTCTTTAAGTAATGGTGGACTGACCTTCATGTCTTTAAGTAATGGTGGACTGACCTTCATGTCTTTAAGTAATGGTGGACTGACCTTCATGTCTTTAAGTAATGGTGGACTGACCTTCATGTCTTTAAGTAATGGTGGACTGACCTTCATGTCTTTAAGTAATGGTGGACTGACCTTCATGTCTTTAAGTAATGGTGGACTGACCTTCATGTCTTTAAGTAATGGTGGACTGACCTTCATGTCTTTAAGTAATGGTGGACTGACCTTCATGTCTTTAAGTAATGGTGGACTGACCTTCATGTCTTTAAGTAATGGTGGACTGACCTTCATGTCTTTAAGTAATGGTGGACTGACCTTCATGTCTTTAAGTAATGGTGGACTGACCTTCATGTCTTTAAGTAATGATGGACTGACCTTCATGTCTTTAAGTAATGGTGGACTGACCTTCATGTCTTTAAGTAATGGTGGACTGACCTTCATGTCTTTAAGTAATGGTGGACTGACCTTCATGTCTTTAAGTAATGGTGGACTGACCTTCATGTCTTTAACTAATGGTGGACTGACCTTCATGTCTTTAACTAATGGTGGACTGACCTTCATGTCTTTAAGTAATGGTGGACCGACCTTCATGTCTTTAAGTAATGGTGGACTGACCTTCATGTCTTTAACTAATGGTGGACTGACCTTCATGTCTTTAACTAATGGTGGACTGTCATTTCTCTTTCTGCTTATTTGAGCTGTTCTTGCCATAATATGGACTTTTACCAAATAGGGCCATCTTCTGTATATCTATGCTATAGTATATATGTTATGGATACCACCAGTAAACAGTTGGAGCTAACTAGTAAGCTAATTGACATATGTGAACTTAGCTAGCTTAACAACATGGTGTTTTTTCATCGTCATATGTTGACAAAGCAATGAATGGTTAGACATGTTATCAAATACTGTCACCTAACTCAGTTTAATCATTAAACCATTATTCCTTGTTTCAAAATTATACTGTTCAAAAACGTGTGTGTGTAGGTTCTGAATGAGGTGGTGGTGGACCGAGGCCCTTCCTCCTACCTGTCTAATGTTGACCTGTACCTAGATGGACGCCTCATCACCTCTGTACAGGGAGACGGTGAGTACAGGACATGACACAGCGCCACAGTGGTGGCACGAACAAATACTCTTCTGTCTTCAGTACCTATCTCTCTTCTCCCCTCCCTTTCCTCCACCGCTCCAGGTGTGATCGTGTCGACCCCTACAGGCAGTACAGCGTATGCAGCAGCAGCGGGAGCCTCAATGATACATCCTAATGTCCCGGCCATCATGGTCACACCGATCTGCCCACACTCCCTCTCCTTCAGACCCATAGTGGTGCCTGCTGGGGTCGAGCTGATGGTGAGAGTGGGGAGGAGAGGGGAGAGTGGGGGAGGGTTGTAGAGAGTGGGGTGGGGAGGGTTGAAGAGAGTGGGGAGGGTTGTAGAGAGTGGGGTGGGGAGGGTTGAAGAGAGTGGGGAGGGTTGTAGAGAGTGGGGAGGGTTGTAGAGAGAGTGGGGAGGGTTGTAGAGAGTGGGGAGGGTTGTAGAGAGTGGGGGGAGGGTTGTAGAGAGTGGGGTGGGGAGGGTTGTAGAGAGTGGGGTGGGGAGGGTTGTAGAGAGTGGGGTGGGGAGGGTTGTTGGGGTGGGGAGGGTGGGGGGTGGGGAGGGTTGTAGAGAGTGGGGTGGGGAGGGTTGTAGAGAGTGGGGTGGGGAGGGTTGAAGAGAGTTGAAGAGAGTGGGGAGGGTTGAAGAGAGTGGGGAGGAGAGGGGAGAGTGGGGAGGGTTGAAGAGAGTGGGGAGAAGAGGGGAGGGTTGTAGAGAGAGGGGAGAGTGGGGAGGGTTGTAGAGAGTGGGGAGAAGAGGGGAGGGTTGTAGAGAGAGGGGAGAGTGGGGAGGGTTGTAGAGAGTGGGGAGAAGGGGGAGGGTTGTAGAGAGGGGAGAGTGGGGAGGGTTGAAGAGAGGGGGGGGAGAGTGGGGAGGGTTGAAGAGAGTGGGGAGAGAGGGGAGAGTGGGGAGGGTTGAAGAGAGTGGGGAGGGTTGTAGAGAGTGGGGAGAAGAGGGGAGGGTTGTAGAGAGAGGGGAGAGTGGGGAGGGTTGAAGAGAGAGGGGAGAGTGGGGAGAGTGGGGAGGGTTGAAGAGAGTGCGGAGAGTGGGGAGGGTTGAAGAGAGTGGGGAGGGTTGAAGAGAGTGGGGAGAGTGGGGAGGGTTGAAGAGAGTGGGGAGAGTGGGGAGAGTGGGGAGGGTTGAAGAGAGTCCGGAGAGTGGGGAGGGTTGAAGAGAGTGGGGAGAAGAGGGGAGTGTTGTAGAGAGTGGGGAGGATTGAAGAGGGTGGGGAGAAGAGGGGAGAGTGGGGAGGGTTGAAGAGAGTGGGGAGAAGAGGGGAGAGTGGGGAGGGTTGAAGAGAGTGGGGAGATTGGGGAGGGTTGAAGAGAGGGAGTGGATCTGTCTGTCTTATGGATGTGTTGACCTCTTCACCTTGTCTGTCTGTCTCTGTCTGTCTGCAGATCACCCTCTCCCCTGATGCCAGGAACACATGCTGGGTGTCGTTCGATGGCAGGAAGAGACAGGAGATCAGCCATGGAGACTGGTAACTTCACTGTCCTTCACCTTACCACCATTTACTACAGTGTAATAGCTTCCACATACTATTAGGTAGAATGGAAGATCCATGCTAGAACACTAATCAACCCTAATCTCCCTCTCCCTTCTCTCCCCCTCTTACCACTCCCCTCTTCTCCCCTCACCGTCTCCCCCTCCTCTTCCTTCTCTCCCCCTCTTACCACTCCTCTCACCTCCCCTCTTCTCCCCTCACCGTCTCCCCCTACTCTCCCTTCTCTCCCCCTCTTACCACTCCTCTCACCTCCCCTTAACGTCTCCCCCTCCTCTCCCCCTCTTACCACTCCTCTTCTCCCCTTACCATCTCCCTCTACTCTCCCTGCAGTATAAAGATCACTACGTCGTGCTATCC
This sequence comes from Oncorhynchus tshawytscha, assembly GCF_018296145.1. Taxonomy (NCBI): domain Eukaryota; kingdom Metazoa; phylum Chordata; class Actinopteri; order Salmoniformes; family Salmonidae; genus Oncorhynchus; species Oncorhynchus tshawytscha. Next base: position 75,375,650 of record NC_056438.1, on the reverse strand, counting down.
GGTACCATCCATCTGTTGTCATGATCTGGTGTATGACTGGTTTGAGAGCCTGGCTCAGTGTCTGCACTGGAACGTCAGAAAGAAACAAGCTCGTCTGGCTGACGATGTCTCGGACTCCTCAGATACAGAGAACTGAACACAGACAGACACACAAATGTGCACAGGAATTGAAAACACACAAGCACATAAGAATATATAAAGTTGAAGTCGGAAGTTTACATACACGTTGGAGTCATTAAAACTCGTTTTTCAACCACTCCACACCACTAGTTTGGCAAGTCGGTTAGGACATCGACTTTGTGCAGGACACAAGTAATTTTCCCATCAATTGTTTACAGACAGATGATTTCACGTATAATTCATTGTATTACAATTCCAGTGGGTCAGAAGTTTACATACACTAAGTTGACTGCCTTTTAAACAGCTTGGAAATTTTCAGGAATTTATGTCATGGCTTTAGAAGCTTCTGATAGGCTAATTGACATCCTTTGAGTCAATTGGAGGTGTACCTGTGGATGTATTTCAAGGCCTACCTTCACACTCAGTGCCTCTTTGCTTGACATCATGGGAAAATCAAAAGAATCAGCCAAGACCTCAGAAAAAGAATTGTAGACCTTCACAAGTCTGGCTCATCCTTGGGAGCAATTTCCAAATTTCTGATGGTACCATGTTCCTCTGTACAAACAATAGTACGCAAGTATAAACACCATGGGACCACGCAGCCGTCATTCCGCTCAGGAAAGAGACGCGTTCTGTCTCCTAGAGATGAACGTACTTTGGTGCGAAAAGTGCAAATCAATCCCAGAACAACAGCAAAGTACCTTGTGAAGATCCTGGAGGAAACAGGTACAAAAGTATCTATATCCACAGTAAAACGAGTCCTATATCGACATAACCTGAAAGGCCGCTCAGCAAGGAAGAAGCCACTGCTCCAAAACCACCATAAAAAAGCCAGACTACAGGTTGCAACTGCACATGGGGACAAAGATCATACTTTTGTGGAGAAATGTCCTCTGGTCTGATGAAACAAAAATAGAACTGTTTGGCCATAATGACCATCGTTATGTTTGGAGGAAAAAGGGGGAGGCTTGTTAGCCGAAGTACATCATCCCAACCGTGAAGCACGGGGGTGGCAGCATCATGTCGTGGGGGTGCTTTGCTGCAGGAGGGACTGGTGCACTTCACAAAATAGATGGCATCATGAGGAAAGAAAATTATGTGGATATATTGAAGCGACATCTCAAGACATCTGTCAGGAAGTTAAAGCTTGGTCGCAAATGGGTCTTCCAAATGAACAATGACCCCAAGCATACTTCCAAAGTTGTGGCAAAATGGCTTAAGGATAACAAAGTCAAGGTATTGGAGTGGCTATCACAAAGCCCTGACCTCAATCCTATAGAAAATTTGTGGTCAGAACTGAAAAGGAGTGTGTGTGCAAGGAGGCCTACAAACCTGACTCAGTTACACCAGCTCTGTCAGGAGGAATGGGACAAAAGTCACCCAACTTATTGTGGAAGTTTGTGGAAGGCTACCCGAAACGTTTGACCCAAGTTAAACAATTTAAAGGCAATGCTACCAAATACTAATCGAGTGTATGTAAACCTCTGACCCACTGGGAATGTGATGAAATAAAAGCTGAAATCATTCTCTCTACTGTTATTCTGACATTTCACATTCTTAAAATGAAGTGGTGATCCCAACTGACCTAAGACAGGGAATTTTTACTAGGATTAAATGTCAGGAATTGTGAAAAACTGAGTTTAAATATATTTGGCTACGGTGTATATAAACTTCCGACTTCAACTGTATGGATGATTCAGTTAATATGTAGTGTTATAGTCCTAATCATCACTCTGTTTTAGTGTGCATCTCAATCAGTATCATTCCAAATATTCTGCTTGTCCCTTTAGGTGGCTACAGGTCACACAACTGATCTGGGAGAATGATGAGTAGAATAGATGGCTACAGGCCACACAACTGATCTGGGAGAATGATGAGTAAAATAGATGGCTACAGGTCACACAACTGATCTGGGAGAATGATGAGTAGAATAGATGGCTACAGGCCACACAACTGATCTGGGAGAATGATGAGTAAAATAGATGGCTACAGGCCACACAACTGATCTGGGAGAATGATGAGTAGAATAGATGGCTACAGGTCACACAGCTGATCTGGGAGAATGATGAGTGGAGAAGTCCCAAATGGTACCCTATTCTCTATACAGTACACTACTTTTTACCAGATTCCTATGGGTCCTGGTAAAAAGTAGTGTTCTGTTAAAAACAAAAATGCTATTGCAACCTCTATGCAATAAGGAATTGAGACCAAAAGCTCTCGGAGTTTTGAGTGTTTTTAGCACCAAGGATACAGTCAGCTGAGTGCACACATTTAGAAAGCTCACAACACATTTTATACTCTTCCCTTGTAGCAGTCACCTCCCCAGCTATACAGTTTAATATACTCTTCCCTTGTAGCAGTCACCTCCCCAGCTATACAGTTTAATATACTCTTCCCTTGTAGGTGTCACCTCCCCAGCTATACAGTTTAATATACTCTTCCCTTGTAGCAGTCACCTCCCCAGCTATACAGTTTAATATACTCTTCCCTTGTAGGTGTCACCTCCCCAGCTATACAGTTTAATATACTCTTCCCTTATAGGTGTCACCTCCCCAGCTATACAGTTTAATATACTCTTCCCTTGTAGCAGTCACCTCCCCAGCTATACAGTTTAATATACTCTTCCCTTATAGGTGTCACCTCCCCAGCTATACAGTTTAATATACTCTTCCCTTGTAGCAGTCACCTCCCCAGCTATACAGTTTAATATACTCTTCCCTTATAGGTGTCACCTCCCCAGCTATACAGTTTAATATACTCTTCCCTTATAGGTGTCACCTCCCCAGCTATACAGTTTAATATACTCTTCCCTTGTAGGTGTCACCTCCCCAGCTATACAGTTTAATATACTCTTCCCTTATAGGTGTCACCTCCCCAGCTATACAGTTTAATATACTCTTCCCTTGTAGCAGTCACCTCCCCAGCTATACAGTTTAATATACTCTTCCCTTATAGGTGTCACCTCCCCAGCTATACAGTTTAATATACTCTTCCCTTGTAGCAGTCATCTCCCCAGCTATACAGTTTAATATACTCTTCCCTTGTAGGTGTCACCTCCCCAGCTATACAGTTTAATATACTCTTCCCTTGTAGCAGTCACCTCCCCAGCTTTACAGTTTATAATATACTCTTCCCTTGTAGGTGTCACCTCCCCAGCTATACAGTTTAATATACTCTTCCCTTATAGGTGTCACCTCCCCAGCTATACAGTTTAATATACTCTTCCCTTGTAGGTGTCACCTCCCCAGCTATACAGTTTAATATACTCTTCCCTTGTAGGTGTCACCTCCCCAGCTATACAGTTTAATATACTCTTCCCTTATAGGTGTCACCTCCCCAGCTATACAGTTTAATATACTCTTCCCTTGTAGGTGTCACCTCCCCAGCTATACAGTTTAATATACTCTTCCCTTGTAGCAGTCACCTCCCCAGCTATACAGTTTAATATACTCTTCCCTTGTAGGTGTCACCTCCCCAGCTATACAGTTTAATATACTCTTCCCTTGTAGGTGTCACCTCCCCAGCTATACAGTTTAATATACTCTTCCCTTGTAGGTGTCACCTCCCCAGCTATACAGTTTAATATACTCTTCCCTTGTAGGTGTCACCTCCCCAGCTATACAGTTTAATATACTCTTCCCTTGTAGGTGTCACCTCCCCAGCTATACAGTTTAATATACTCTTCCCTTGTAGGTGTCACCTCCCCAGCTATACAGTTTAATATACTCTTCCCTTGTAGCAGTCACCTCCCCAGCTATACAGTTTAATAAACTCTTCCCTTGTAGGTGTCACCTCCCCAGCTATACAGTTTAATAAACTCTTCCCTTGTAGGTGTCACCTCCCCAGCTATACAGTTTAATAAACTCTTCCCTTGTAGCAGTCACCTCCCCAGCTATACAGTTTAATATACTCTTCCCTTGTAGGTGTCACCTCCCCAGCTATACAGTTTAATATACTCTTCCCTTGTAGGTGTCACCTCCCCAGCTATACAGTTTAATAAACTCTTCCCTTGTAGGTGTCACCTCCCCAGCTATACAGTTTAATAAACTCTTCCCTTGTAGGTGTCACCTCCCCAGCTATACAGTTTAATAAACTCTTCCCTTGTAGGTGTCACCTCCCCAGCTATACAGTTTAATATACTCTTCCCTTGTAGGTGTCACCTCCCCAGCTATACAGTTTAATATACTCTTCCCTTGTAGGTGTCACCTCCCCAGCTATACAGTTTAATATACTCTTCCCTTATAGCAGTCACCTCCCCAGCTATACAGTTTAATATACTCTTCCCTTGTAGGTGTCACCTCCCCAGCTATACAGTTTAATATACTCTTCCCTTGTAGGTGTCACCTCCCCAGCTATACAGTTTAATATACTCTTCCCTTGTAGTTTAGTCACCTCCCCAGCTATACAGTTTAATATACTCTTCCCTTGTAGGTGTCACCTCCCCAGCTATACAGTTTAATATACTCTTCCCTTGTAGGTGTCACCTCCCCAGCTATACAGTTTAATATACTCTTCCCTTGTAGCAGTCACCTCCCCAGCTATACAGTTTAATAAACTCTTCCCTTGTAGGTGTCACCTCCCCAGCTATACAGTTTAATAAACTCTTCCCTTGTAGGTGTCACCTCCCCAGCTATACAGTTTAATAAACTCTTCCCTTGTAGGTGTCACCTCCCCAGCTATACAGTTTAATATACTCTTCCCTTGTAGCAGTCACCTCCCCAGCTATACAGTTTAATATACTCTTCCCTTGTAGGTGTCACCTCCCCAGCTATACAGTTTAATAAACTCTTCCCTTGTAGGTGTCACCTCCCCAGCTATACAGTTTAATAAACTCTTCCCTTGTAGGTGTCACCTCCCCAGCTATACAGTTTAATAAACTCTTCCCTTGTAGGTGTCACCTCCCCAGCTATACAGTTTAATAAACTCTTCCCTTGTAGGTGTCACCTCCCCAGCTATACAGTTTAATAAACTCTTCCCTTGTAGGTGTCACCTCCCCAGCTATACAGTTTAATATACTCTTCCCTTGTAGCAGTCATCTCCCCAGCTATACAGTTTAATATACTCTTCCCTTGTAGGTGTCACCTCCCCAGCTATACAGTTTAATATACTCTTCCCTTGTAGCAGTCACCTCCCCAGCTTTACAGTTTATAATATACTCTTCCCTTGTAGGTGTCACCTCCCCAGCTATACAGTTTAATATACTCTTCCCTTATAGGTGTCACCTCCCCAGCTATACAGTTTAATATACTCTTCCCTTGTAGGTGTCACCTCCCCAGCTATACAGTTTAATATACTCTTCCCTTGTAGGTGTCACCTCCCCAGCTATACAGTTTAATATACTCTTCCCTTGTAGGTGTCACCTCCCCAGCTATACAGTTTAATATACTCTTCCCTTGTAGGTGTCACCTCCCCAGCTATACAGTTTAATATACTCTTCCCTTGTAGCAGTCACCTCCCCAGCTATACAGTTTAATATACTCTTCCCTTGTAGGTGTCACCTCCCCAGCTATACAGTTTAATATACTCTTCCCTTGTAGGTGTCACCTCCCCAGCTATACAGTTTAATATACTCTTCCCTTGTAGGTGTCACCTCCCCAGCTATACAGTTTAATATACTCTTCCCTTGTAGGTGTCACCTCCCCAGCTATACAGTTTAATATACTTTCCCTTGTAGGTGTCACCTCCCCAGCTATACAGTTTAATATACTCTTCCCTTGTAGGTGTCACCTCCCCAGCTATACAGTTTAATATACTCTTCCCTTGTAGCAGTCACCTCCCCAGCTATACAGTTTAATAAACTCTTCCCTTGTAGGTGTCACCTCCCCAGCTATACAGTTTAATAAACTCTTCCCTTGTAGGTGTCACCTCCCCAGCTATACAGTTTAATAAACTCTTCCCTTGTAGCAGTCACCTCCCCAGCTATACAGTTTAATATACTCTTCCCTTGTAGGTGTCACCTCCCCAGCTATACAGTTTAATATACTCTTCCCTTGTAGGTGTCACCTCCCCAGCTATACAGTTTAATAAACTCTTCCCTTGTAGGTGTCACCTCCCCAGCTATACAGTTTAATAAACTCTTCCCTTGTAGGTGTCACCTCCCCAGCTATACAGTTTAATATACTCTTCCCTTGTAGGTGTCACCTCCCCAGCTATACAGTTTAATATACTCTTCCCTTGTAGGTGTCACCTCCCCAGCTATACAGTTTAATATACTCTTCCCTTATAGCAGTCACCTCCCCAGCTATACAGTTTAATATACTCTTCCCTTGTAGGTGTCACCTCCCCAGCTATACAGTTTAATATACTCTTCCCTTGTAGGTGTCACCTCCCCAGCTATACAGTTTAATATACTCTTCCCTTGTAGCAGTCACCTCCCCAGCTATACAGTTTAATATACTCTTCCCTTGTAGGTGTCACCTCCCCAGCTATACAGTTTAATATACTCTTCCCTTGTAGGTGTCACCTCCCCAGCTATACAGTTTAATATACTCTTCCCTTGTAGCAGTCACCTCCCCAGCTATACAGTTTAATAAACTCTTCCCTTGTAGGTGTCACCTCCCCAGCTATACAGTTTAATAAACTCTTCCCTTGTAGGTGTCACCTCCCCAGCTATACAGTTTAATAAACTCTTCCCTTGTAGGTGTCACCTCCCCAGCTATACAGTTTAATATACTCTTCCCTTGTAGCAGTCACCTCCCCAGCTATACAGTTTAATATACTCTTCCCTTGTAGGTGTCACCTCCCCAGCTATACAGTTTAATAAACTCTTCCCTTGTAGGTGTCACCTCCCCAGCTATACAGTTTAATAAACTCTTCCCTTGTAGGTGTCACCTCCCCAGCTATACAGTTTAATAAACTCTTCCCTTGTAGGTGTCACCTCCCCAGCTATACAGTTTAATAAACTCTTCCCTTGTAGGTGTCACCTCCCCAGCTATACAGTTTAATAAACTCTTCCCTTGTAGGTGTCACCTCCCCAGCTATACAGTTTAATATACTCTTCCCTTGTAGCAGTCACCTCCCCAGCTATACAGTTTAATATACTCTTCCCTTATAGGTGTCACCTCCCCAGCTATACAGTTTAATATACTCTTCCCTTGTAGGTGTCACCTCCCCAGCTATACAGTTTAATAAACTCTTCCCTTGTAGGTGTCACCTCCCCAGCTATACAGTTTAATATACTCTTCCCTTGTAGCAGTCACCTCCCCAGCTATACAGTTTAATAAACTCTTCCCTTGTAGGTGTCACCTCCCCAGCTATACATTTTATGGCCCCAGTGAGTTTCCCTCCTTTCCCCTGTGGAATGTCCATGCTCCTCTTTTTGTTTAGCCAGATGTCAGAATCGCACGCCGTCCATCTTCTGTTCTGTGCCTGACCCTGCTCTCTGATCCGTGGCAATTTCCTCTTATCTGATTAGTTCAACATTTCCAAACTAGCATACACACAGTTTCATGGCCTGAACTCCATTAATACTCACAGTAATCTTTCACTAAACAGGATACAAACAAACGACAGTTTAACTTGAAACATGTTACACTTTTAATAGAATCCATCAGCAATATATAGGGAATAGACTGCCATTTGGGACCAAAACATAGTGCACTATATAGGGAATAGACTGCCATTAGAGACATAGCCTTACATCAGTCTATTCAGTCCATGTTTCATACTTTAGGTTGACAACAGTTTTCACTAGATGGCCATGCTGCAATGAGAGAAATTCCTGTTCTTCTGTACACTGCAGCATGGCTAGATAGTGACTAGTGTTGAGAATATCACCATAGTGAGCTGATGACCACTAGGAGGAGCCGCTGTAAACTCGTTAGACACTTGAGGATACAAAACATTATGAACACCTGCTCTCTCAATGACATAGACTGACCAGGTGAATCCAGGTGAAAGCTATGGTCCCTTATTGATGTCACTTGTTAAATCCACTTCAATAAGTGTAGATAAAGGGGAGGAGACAGGTTAAAGAAGGATTTAACTCGATATTAGGAATGTGTTCCTGATCGTATTTACTCTGTGTATGTTCTCCATTTCTTTGTGGTGGTCTAGAGTTGAATCTCAAACAACTTCAATGATCCCTGAAAAGCTGTAGTGCAATGATCAGTCAAAAGGTGTAGCCAGTCCAATATCCCTCAAAAGGTGTAGCCAGTCCAATATCCCTCAAAAGCTGTAGTGCAATGATCAGTCAGAAGCTGTAGTCAGTCCAATATCCCTCAAAAGGTGTAGCCAGTCCAATATCCCTCAAAAGCTGTAGTCAGTCCAATATCCCTCAAAAGGTGTAGTCAGTCCAATATCCCTCAAAAGGTGTAGCCAGTCCAATATCCCTCAAAAGGTGTAGCCAGTCCAATATCCCTCAAAAGGTGTAGCCAGTCCAATATCCCTCAAAAGCTGTAGTCAGTCCAATATCCCTCAAAAGCTGTAGTCAGTCTAATATCCCTCAAAAGCTGTAGTCAGTCCAATATCCCTCAAAAGCTGTAGTCAGTCCAATATCCCTCAAAAGCTGTTGATGAAGTATTATTTGTGTGTCTTTCTAACCTCCTGATGTTAATTATGTCAGGGTTGGGATCAATTCCATTTCAATTCAATTCATTCCAATTCCACATTTTCCTCATTGAAAAGCATGGACTAGAATTGGAATCTGCTTTTCAGTGTACTTGTTGGATTGACTGGAATTCAAATGGAATTTGACCCCAACCCTGGTCTCTACATAACAGAGTAGGTCTTCTGTCGTCCGGGCTAGTTAGACACTGCACATCGTACAGAAAATGGAGGCCCATAATGTTGAAGTAAATGATTTGTATTTTACCTGACCACTTGTGTAATATTTGTATATTCTGGTCGTAGGGTTTCAAAACTATTTCAACAAGATAAGTGTTTTAATAACCAAACACAGACTTTCATCTCCGATTTCACTGTTCATCTGTAGACCAATTATTTAATATTTATTCTGTACATAGATATTATAGTCAATCACCACATTCATTATATTCATATTTACATATGGAGCCTCTAGTTTAAAGGAGATCTTATGCTTAGTATGTTTAATGGTTGTCTGTATTTCATACACGAAGAGGCCACTTTCCTGAATATTTAAAGGGGCAATCTACAGTTGCTAGATTCATTTTTGGACATTTTAAAGTAATGATATAGTACCATTTAACTCTAGAAGAATATGACTTGAAAATGCCTCAGGAGCTTAGTTTTACCCCCATCAGAACCCAAAATATAAGCTTGTTTTACTCCAATAATGTTTGTAAACAATGTAAATGTAAACAAAACACATATATCCTAATGACATTGTGAAAACTTCAATTTTGATGTCATGGATGGTCAGTCCCTGCATCCATAGCTCTAGGAATTTGAGTGATTACGTTTCTTCAGCTCAACCCCCCGCTTTTTACCCGAAACGGGTGGAGACAAACAATTAGATTTGGTTTCAACTGCTAGATTGGCCCTTTTTAAAGGAGGTAAGATGGAGGAAAGAATTATGACCCTTTATGGTTGGTTACAAGCGTTTCACCATGTTTTTAATGAGATTGTCCCTTACATGCAGTTGTTATTGAAGGGTGATTTTTGTGTTGAAATAAAGTACTTTGTGTGCATCACAGGTATGCTGTATGGCCAAAAGCATGTGGACAAGCCTTTAAATTAGTGGATTTGGCTATTTCAGCCACCAGCCACACCCGTATGACGGGTGTATAAAATAGAGCACACCGACATGCAATCTCCATAGACAAACATTGGCAGTAGAATGGCTATACTGAAGAGCTCAGTGACTTTCAACGTGGCACCCTCATAGGATGCCACCTTTCCAACAAGTCAGTTTGTCAAATTTCTACCCTGCTAGAGCTTCCCTGGTCAACTGTAAGTGCTGTTAGTGTGAAGTGGAAACGTTTCAGAGCAACAACGGCTCAGCCGTGAAGTGGTAGGCCACACAAGCTCACAGAATGGAACCGCCAAGTGCTGTAGCGTGTAAAAATCCGTCTGTCCTCGGTTGCAACATTCACTACCGAGTTCCAAACGGCCTCTGGAAGCAACATCAGCACAATAACTGTTTGTTGGGAGCTTCATGAAATGGGTTTCCATGGCCGAGCAGCCGCACACAAACCTAAGATCACCATGCGCAATGCCAAGCATCAGCTGGAGGGGTGTAAAGCTCGCCACCATTGGACTTTGGAGAAGTGGAAACACGTTCTCTGGAGTGATGAATCACGCTTCACCGTCAGGCAGTCTGACGGAGAAATCTGGGTTTGGCGGCTGCCAGGAGAATGCTACCTGCCCGAATGCGTAGTACCAACTAAAGTTTGGTGACGGAGGAATAATGATCTGTGGCTGTTTTTCATGGTTCGGGGCTAGGCTCAAATGTTCCAGTGAAGGGAAATCTTAACGCTACAGCATACAGTGACATTCTAGATGATTCTGTGTTTCCAACTTTGTGGCAGCAGTTTGGGGAATCCTCTTTCCTGTTTCAGCATGACAATGCTCCCGTGCACAAAGCGAGGTCCATACAGAAATGTGTTGTTGAGATGTGTGTGAAATAACTTGACTGGCCTGCGTAGAGCCCTGACCTCAACCCTATCGAACACCTTTGGGATGAACTGGAACGCCGACTGCGAGCCAGGCCTAATCGCCCAACATCCGTGCCCGACCTCACTAATTCTGTTCTGGCTGAATGGAAGCAAGTCCCCAGAACAATGTTCCAACATCTAGTGGAAAGCCTTTCCAGAAGAGTGGAGTCTGTTATATCATCAATTCTATATTAATGCCCATGATTGTGGAATGAGATGTTCAACAAGCAGGTGTCCACATACTTTTGGTCATATAGTGGAGAAATCTATGATTTTGTTTTAAGATTTGGACTGGTGTGGACCAACCAAATGTGGTCTTGTTTTGGGGCAGAGCTCATTAAAACAAGGTTATTACATATTTCTACCTTTTTGTGTACATATTTATTAAGGATCACCATTTAGTTCTGCCAAGGCAGCAGCTACTCTTCCTGGAGTCCAGCAACATTAAGGTAGTTTATATAGAACAAAAATACACTGCTCAAAAAAATAAAGGGAACACTTAAACAACACAATGTAACTCCAAGTCAATCACACTTCTGTGAAATCAAACTGTCCACTTAGGAAGCAACACTGATTGACAATAAATGTCACATGCTGTTGTGCAAATGGAATAGACAACAGGTGGAAATTATAGGCAATTAGCAAGACAGCCCCAATAAAGGAGTGGTTCTGCAGGTGGTGACCACAGACCACTTCTCAGTTCCTATGCTTCCTGGATGATGTTTTGGTCACTTTTGAATGCAGGCGGTGCTTTCACTCTAGTGGTAGCATGAGACGGAGTCCACAACCCACACAACTGGCTCAGGTAGTGCAGCTCATCCAGGATGGCACATCAATGCGAGCTGTGGCAAGAAGGTTTGCTGTGTCTGTCAGCGTAGTGTCCAGAGCATGGAGGTGCTACCAGGAGAGAGGCCAGTACATCAGGAGACGTGGAGGAAGCCGTAGGAGGGCAACAACCCAGCAGCAGGACCGCTACCTCCGCCTTTGTGCAAGGAGGAGCACTGCCAGAGCCCTGCAAAATGACCTCCAGCAGGCCACAAATGTGCATGTGTCTTCTCAAACGGTCAGAAACCGACTCCATGAGGGTGGTATGAGGGCCCGACGTACACCGTGCAGGACGTTTGGCATTTGCCAGAGAACACCAAGATTGGCAAATTCCCCACTGGCGCCCTGTGCTCTTCACAGATGAAAGCAGGTTCACACTGAGCACGTGACAGACGTGACAGAGTCTGGAGACGCCGTGGAGAATATTCTGCTGCCTGAAACATCCTCCAGCATGACCGGTTTGGCGGGTATGTCAGTCATGGTGTGGGGTGGCATTTCTTTGGGGGGCCGCACAGCCCTCCATGTGCTCACCAGAGGTAGCCTGACTGCCATTAGGTACCGAGATGAGATCCTCAGACCCCTTGTGAGACCATATGCTGGTGCGGTTGGCCCTGGGTTCCTCCTAATGCAAGAAAATGCTAGACCTCATGTGGCTGGAGTGTGTCAGCAGTTCCTGCAAGAGGAAGGCATTGATGCTATGGACTGGCCCGCCCGTTCCCCAGACCTGAATCCAATTGAGCACATCTGGGACATCATGTCTCGCTCCATCCACCAACGCCACGTTGCACCACAGACTGTCCAGGAGTTGGCGGATGCTTTAGTCCAGGTCTGAGGAGATCCTTCAGGAGAACATCCGCCACCTCATCAGGTGCATGCCCAGGCGTTGTAGGGAGGTCATACAGGCACGTGGAGGCCACACACACTACTGAGCCTCATTTTGACTTGTTTTAAGGACATTACATCAAAGTTGGATCAGCCTGTAGTGTGGTTTTCCACTTTAATTTTGAGTGTGACTCCAAATCCAGACCTCCATGGGTTGATACATTTGATATCCATTGATCATTTTTGTGTGATTTTGTTGTCAGCACCTTCAACTATGTAAAGAAAAAAGTATTTAAGAAGAATATTTCATTAATTCAGATCTAGGATGTGTTATTTTAGTGTTCCCTTTATTTTTTTAGAGCAGTGTATATTACATGACATACATTTCATGTCACATTTCACAACAGGTAGTGTTTGCCCTCAGGCCACTACTCTACTACCACATACCTGCGTAGGATACATCACTGTGAAGAGAAAGACATTCATACATTTTCCATAATTATGCATTTCTGTATAGTACAGATCAGGGACCCATAATCCTGTTACCTGATTTACATTTTTGGGGAAAACGTTGCATAAAACAGGGAGATTTTTACCGTAATTCTGTTACCAAACGTTGCATAAACAGGGAGATTTTACCGTAATTCTGTTACCAAACGTTGCATAAACAGGGAGATTTTACCGTAATTCTGTTACCAAACGTTGCATAAACAGCGAGATTTTACCGTAATTCTGTTACCAAACGTTGCGCAGTTCTTCCAGTAAATATGTTTTTATGAAATATTTGTTCAAAGTAGTCATTGTGCATAGAGTTGTATGGTTTGTTAAACTTTTAAATCAATGGTTTTTGTGTGGCATCTATTTTAAAAGTGTGAAATTAGATTTGAAAAACTATGTAAATACTTTTCATTTGATACCAGAATGTTTTCTTTATTTATATTTTTTTATTAACTAGGCAAGTAAGTTACAATGATGGCCTACACTGGCCAAACTCTTATGACGCTGGGCCAATTGTGCACCGCCCTATGGGACTCCCAATCATGGCCGGTTGTGATTACAGCCTGGAATTGAACCAGGGTCTGTTGTGACGCCTCTAGCACTGAGATGCAGTGCCTTAGACTGCTGCGCCACTCGGGAGCACTGGGACCTCAGACATCCCACACAAAATGGGTTGTGAACTCATTTGTATATTTTAGCCATTCATTCACCCATGTCTTCTGGTTCATGGTTTGCTTGTAAAATACACCTTGTCCACTAGAGGGCTGTCTTTTACCACTTAGAACCCTTAGTAGGTTGGTTGTCATAGAGATAAAGCTCAGAAGCCATTTGGTTGCTCCTGAAATGGCACCCTATTCCCCATATAGTCAACTACTTATGACCAGAGCCCTATTTATTTTAACCTTTTTAAAAATCTTTTTTTAACTAGGCAAGTCCGTAAAGAACAAATTCTTATTTACAATGACTGTTTACCCCGGCCAAATCCAAACGTGGACGACGCTGGGCTAATTGTGCGCCTCCTTATGGGACTCCCAAACCCGTCCGGTTGTGATTACAGCCTGGAATCGAACCAGGGTCTGTGGTGACGCCTCTAGCACTGAGATGCAGTTTCTTACACCGTTGCGCCACTTGTGAGCCCTGTGACATCAGACATCCCGCTGCTCTCATGAAAAATGGGTTGTGAACTAATTAGTATATTTTAGCCATTCATTCACTCATGTCTTTCCTGTCATTACTAGTCATGATTCGACCAATCGGGGATTGTCATTGGCTGATAATGGCAGCCAACTTGTCATTGCAGCCATTCCTGGACTCCCCTTTTCTACTGCACCGTTATAATTGAAATCATAGTACCATGATGGTCTTCTTCACTACCAGTCATAGGCAATTAATGTACCGTTTTCCCAAGACAACCCCTTTCAACATCTAGGCTACATTCTGTAACCTGAGGCGCTGATAAATTCTCCATGTTGTTGAATGTCTTCCATGCTGTTACATGGCTCCCTCTGGGGCTGAAAAATGACATCTGATTGACACTCATGCAGTCTTTGATCACGTTAGGCCTGCAGTACAGAGTGTCAGGTCTGGACACTTACCGTTTTACCCCAAAACCCTGCCTGAGAAAAATACTGCTGTTTTGTGAAATGACATCCTAGAGAGAAGCTATAGGAGTCATCAGAAGAGAGACCGTGGAATCTGAAAGCCTTCGGTTACCTTCCACACAACAACTAATCAGTCAAATATCAAGAGGTTTGGCTCATCTGACGAAATTGTCAGTTTGCTAATGTGTCTGGATACTGAAAGAATTTGGCATGTTTGAGTAGATGTTAACAGTCAGATGGGTGCGAGAATAGGCTAGAGGGGTGCGAGAGTAGGCTAGAGGGGTGCGAGAGTAGGCTAGATGGGTGCGAGAGTAGGCTAGAGGGTTGCGAGAGTAGGCTAGAGGGTTGCGAGAGTAGGCTAGGCTAGAGGGGTGCGAGAGTAGGCTAGGCTAGGGGGTGCGAGAGTAGGCTAGAGGGGTGCGAGAGTAGGCTAGAGGGGTGCGAGAGTAGGCTAGAGGGGTGCGAGAGTAGGCTAGAGGGGTGCAAGACAATTAACTGAGAAAGGGCCATGGGGTTGATTTGGCTTTGATCGTTTACATCAATCAACTCAGATTTTTTGCCAATAATTGGGAAAATATCAGGATTAGGCTTCCTGTGTAAACAGCCTTTGTGCTGCAGTATGTTTGTGGATGAACAGGAGAAAATACTGACTTGTGAAGATTCTCATTCCCAGACACCTCCTCCCAAATGCGCAGAGAGCCTGGTGGACCAGAGAGTCAAACTTGGCCTTCGTTAGCCAGTACAGAGAGCCGGGAGAAACTCCCAGCGCATACCGTAAGGCACTGGTTTAAACCAATTATCTCCCACAACACCTTCCCCTAACCCTCCCCGTACGCTAGCACACCACAAGCACAGAGCCACGCCTCGCAGTCTTGTGATTTGCTAAAATTAAATTCCTATTAGAATTCTATGGTCACGCACACCAACTTTTGATTGGTTGATATCCCAGGCCTATATGCACTGTGCACAATAGCCTGAGGACGAGGTTAGTGAAGATGCAGAAACATGCAATATATGTTATTGTTAGTGAACCTCGATTAGCATCACATAACGCATCACGACATGTTTATGATTATCACCCAACAGGGTGTAAAAAGCACGGAGTCACAAAGAATAATAGGAAAGAGTAGTAAAAAAAAAATCTACTTTAGGAAGTAAATGACCACTCGACTGAAGCTAGATTAGCTAGCTGAAGATATTTTTATTTTAACTTGGCAAGTAGGTTAAGAACAAATTCTTATTTACAATGACGGCCTAGGTACAGTGGGTTAACTGCCTTGTTCAGGGGGCAGAATGACAGATGTTTACCTTGTCAGCTCGGGGGTTGAATCTAGCGACCTTTCTGTTACTGGTCCAATATTCTAACCACGGCTACCTGCCGCCCCAATATATCCATACTGTTGATGATGATCCCCTGGGTAAAAACTGATTGAGTTAACACTGTTTCCATGTCATTTCAACAACAACAACAAATCAATGTGACGACGTTGAATCAATGTGGAAAACTGATTGGATTTGCAAACAGTCATCAACGTCATCAACACACTTTATAATGAAGGGAAAAATGGTAACCATGCTCATGTTACTGTAGCTTCAACCTATGTGTTACTGCAGCGTTCTCAAGATAAGTATGGGGTTATGGGGGATGACTTTGTTCTCGCCCCCATTTATCTTCACCTGCGATCGATCGCTTCGTTTGTGCGGTCCTCTCTTGATGAAGATAATATTTTTTTGGAGCTGTCTTCTCAAGGACTGTATTGAACCATGTGTATGAGAGAAATAATGGACATCTGTCTACTCCTTCTTCCCTGTTATTGACTCAGTGCTTTAATCACACTGTTTTTATAATGAGGGGAATGGGGAAGAAGTCCGGACAACGTAGTTGTAGGTGCAGGAGAATAGAAGATGAGATGTTTGATGTCTCGGGGCTCTTTTCAATCCGCGTTGTGGGAGTTCAGATTTACAACGTGATTGAAAATGTAATGTTCCAGATTTTAACGGAAACTGTATTCACGGTAAACTCTGCGCATGTCGGCTCAGTCGAAAATTACCTTTACATTTCTATTGTGGAATCTGTAACGCTTCAGGTTCACAGACTGAATAGAGCCCTTAATTGTGGTTGGAAATGGTGACGTCATCAACACTGAGTGGCAGAATGGTTTTACTCTCTTCATTCCTATGTTCCTCTTTATCCAGAGGCATATATGGAGATTATGTACATAGATACATACAGTATATATAATGTGTATATACTTTATGTACATACACTGTGTTTTGCTGTTCATGTTGGAGAGGGTGAGCTCCAAACACCCCCGATCTCGTCAACAGTTGTCCCGTTTTGAGTTTGTTTTATGTAACCACATGGAGGTGTTGTCAGAGCTCCGTGCTCTTGGATAGCTTATGTAAATGTTTTATTGATATAGCATCTGCTTCTCACACTTTTTTTCAAATGTGTATATAAAGAAATAGTTTGTTTTTATAAAGCACTTTGAATATTGAAAGGTCACATGCATTTATTTTTGTAAGTACATTTGAATGTGTTGTGCACTCAGCCACACACTTTAATATATTGAGAAAACATCAAACTTGGTGCCTGCTGTGATAACACACCATAAAGGTGCAACATCTTTCCTCTTTGACAAGTTACTCTCTATTTGAAGCATGACTAACAAAGAAGTGACTCACACAACTGATGCCTCATGGCATTCAGCCATTGTATATGGCAAATTGGCAACACAATGACTTTGACCACATGAATTAAAGTGTTTCTGAACATGGGGACAGCAGCATGGACAGCGGTGGAACATAACATTCTATAATCTCTGCCATGATCAATGCTGAATTTTGAGAAAATTCAACATGACAGTTCAACATGCAATGTTTCAACAAGCAATTTCATGTATTTTATATTATAGCAGACATGACCTTTTTAAAGTTGAAATCCACATAAGGGCAAACGACGCCACTGTGCGCGCCAGCACATTTGTTATTGTTTTTGCTGATGAAACCGAGTTGTGGAGTGTCCAGCATCGTGAAAATAAATAATTACAGTACGTACGCTGTTGGTCTATCGCGCGCGTGGAATGATGATGTCAGAGGGAGTGACTTATTTGTTGTTGTAATATCGCAAAAGGACGTGGCAGTTTTACCGTTATGGATTCCACCTTCAACGTTTTGAAAACAGGGGCCAAGTTAAGATAACTGGAAGTCTGAGGCTTTCTGTTTGTTATGTGTTGTACTATGTCTGATTTACTTCCTTATCAGTTCTATTGGATGCAAAATGTTGTAGGCACTTGTTGTCCCATTGGCAACATTCTCAACCAAATAAACATTTCACACACAGACACGTAGACGATTGAAAACAAGAAGGTGAAGAATCACACAAACTGTCAACGTTGAAGTTCAGTAAATGCTGGTTTGAGGAGCTTGTTATCTGAGAGTGTCTGTCTTGAAGACACACGAGCTTCTGTTAAATCAGACAGTTAAAATGGATTTCTCAACACAAAATAATGAATGAAAATATTTCCCTCTGTCCTTTCTCTTGCTTCATCAAACAACATTGGAATACAGAGGTGAGGCAAGACAGACAATATGCTTCGGCTCCACAGTTGTCCAGTGTGACTTCTGTCTTTCTGTTTTTTAAGTTTATTTTCATCAACAGAAAAAAAAGAAGCTCAACTGAAATGTTTCTAGAGTGGGTTAACCAGCCAACTACTGTTTGAACATTGACAAACATTACCTCCTAAGCATCCTACAAAGTGCCCTCCATATTAAGAGCACTACGATGGGCCCTCCATGTTGACGGTGGTGACGAAGCACCTCTGGAACAATCTCTCAGGGTCGGGTGGCTGGTTGTCACAGTCCAGCTTCCTGCTGAAGAAGTGCTTCCTGAAGCCCTGAGGGCCGATGGACGGTGCTGGGCCGGAGTGGCTGGGGCCCTCGCGGGGGTCCAACCCTGGAATACCGAGACACACACGCAAGCACACATGCACGCACGCACGCACGCACGCACGCACGCACAGACACACACACACACACTCACTGCAGCTGTACTTGTTCATTGTGAGATAGAAATGTGTGTTTTTGCAGTCCTCTTTTTTTATTCCCAACCAGACATCACAAGCTGGCCCATCATTATGGTATGTCACAAGCTGGCCCATCATTATGGTATGTCACTAGCTGGCCCATCATTATGGTATGCCACAAGCTGGCCCATCATTATGGTATGTCACTAACTGGCCCATCATTATGAAACCAGACATCACTAGCTGGCCCATCATTATGGTATGTCACTAGCTGGCCCATCATTATGGTATGTCACAAGCTGGCCCATCATTATGGTATGTCACTAGCTGGCCCATCATTATGGTATGTCACTGGCCCATCATTATGGTATGTCACAAGCTGGCCCATCATTATGGTATGTCACCAGCTGGCCCATCATTATGCACCAGCTGGCCCATCATTATGGTATGTCACTAGCTGGCCCATCATTATGGTATGTCACTAGCTGGCCCATCATTATGGTATGTCACTAGCTGGCCCATCATTATGGCCACTGTCATCATTAGCTGGCCCATCATTATGGTATGTCACTAGCTGGCCCATCATTATGGTATGTCACTAGCTGGCCCATCATTATGGTATGTCACCAGCTGGCCCATCATTATGGTATGTCACTAGCTGGCCCATCATTATGGTATGTCACTAGCTGGCCCATCATTATGAAACCAGACATCACTAGCTGGCCCATCATTATGGTATGTCCCAAGCAAGACAATAATGATGATATGTCACTACTGGCCCATCATTATGGTATGTCACTACTGGCCCATCATTATGATATCTCACTAGCTGGCCCATCATTATGGTATGTCAGTAGCTGGCCCATCTTTATGGTATGTCAGTAGCTGGCCCATTATTATGGTATGTCGCCACCTCTGGTCACTTGTGTTACCTGGTGGTCGTAGTGGCAGGCCGTTGTCAAGGCGACTGGGCTTAGTGGCGATGAAGAGGTAGCAGAGGACACAGACTGTGATGAGGAAAGCCAGGAGGACCACTGCTGCTATGGACAGTCCTATCAGAGCCCCAAAGCTGGGGAGGGAGGGAAGGAAGGGGGGGTGAGGGGGAGAGGGAGGGAATGGAGAGGGGTAGAGAGAAGGGAAGAGGAGAAAGAGAGATGAGGAGAGAGAAAAAAGAGGAAGAACACATCAAAAGAGAGTGAAAGAGCGAGTCTCAACATCAACAGTGAAGAGGTGACTTCGGGAGGCTGGCCTTCTAGGCAGAGTTGCAAGGAAAAATACATACCTCAGACTGGCCAATTAAAAAGAAAAGATTAAGATGGGCAAAAGAACACAGACACTGGACAGAGGAACTCTGCCTAGAAGGCCAGCATCCTGGAGTCGCCTCTTCACTGTTGAAGTTGGGACTGGTGTTTTGTGTGTACTATTTAATGAAGCTGCCAGGTGAGGACTTGTGAGGCATCTGTTTCTCAAACTAGACACTCGAATGTACTTATCCTCTTGCTCAGTTGTGCACCGTGGTCTCCCACTCCTCTTTCTATTCTGGTTAGAGCCAGTTTGCGCTGTTCTGTGACGGGAGTAGTACACAGCATTGTACGAGATCTTCAGTTTCTTGGTAGACTTAATTTCTCAGAACAAGAATAGACTGAAGAGTTTCAGAAGAAAGTTCTTTGTTTCTGTCCATTTTGAGTCTGTAATCAAACCCACAAATGCTGATGCTCCGGATACTCAACTAGTCTAAAGAAGGCCAGTTCCATTGCTTCTTTAATCAGAACAAAAGTTTTTAGCTGTGCTAACATAATTGAAAAAGGGTTTTCTAATGATAATTTAGCATTTTAAAATGATAAACTTGGATTAGCTAACACAGCGTGCCATTGGAACAAAGGAGTGATGGTTTCTGATCATGGGCCTCTGTACGCCTATGTAGATATTCCATTAAAAATCATCAGTTTCCAGCTACAACAGTCATTTACAACATTAACAATGTCTACACTGTATTTCTGATCAATTTGATGTTATTTTAAATGGACAAAAAATGTGCTTTTCTTTAAAAAACAAGGACATTTCTAAATGACCCCAAAGTGCTTCGAGAGACTAGTCAAGGATCATATCACCGGCCACCCTAGACTCACTTCAGTTTGCATACCGCCCTAACAGGTCCACAGATAATGCAATAGCCATCACAGTGCACACTGCCCTATCCCATCTGGACAAGAACAATACCTATGTAAGAATGCTGTTCATTGACTTCAGCTCACCATTCAACACCATAGTACCATCCAAGCTCATTATCAAGCTGGAGGCCCTGGGCCTCAACACCACCCTGTGCAATTAGGTCCTGGACTTTCTGACGGGCCACCCCCAGGTGGTGAAGGTAGGAAACAACATCTCCACCTCGCTGACCCTCAACACTGGGGCCCCACAAGGGTGCGTGCTCAGCCCCCTCCTGTACCTCCCTGTTTGCCCACAACTGCGTGGCCATGCACGCCTCCAACTCAATCATCAAGTTTGCAGACAACACAACAGTATTGGGCTTGATGACCAACAACGATGAGTCAGCCTACAGGGAGGAGGGGAGGGCCCTCAGAGTGTGGTGTCAGGAAAAACACTGCAACAGCGCCTCTTTCAACCTCAGGAGGCTGAAGAAATTTGGTTTGTCATCCAAAAGCCTGACTAACTTCTACAGATCCACAATCGGGAGCATCCTGTCGGGCTGTATCACAGTGGTACGGCAACTGCTCCGCACAACGCATCACCGGGGGAAACTACCTGCCCTCCATGACACCTACAGCACCCGATGTCACAGGAAGGCCATAAAGATCATCAAGGACAACAACCACCCGAGCCACTGCCTGTTCACCCCGCTATCATCCAGAAGGCGATGTCAGTACAGGTGCATCAAAGCTGGGACCGAGAGATTGAAGAATAGCTTCTATGTCAAGGCCATCAGACTGCTAAACAGCATCACTAATTCAGAGGCTGCTGCCTACACTGAGACTCAATCACTGGCCACTTTAACAAATGGATCACTAGTCACTTTAAACAGGAACTTTAATGCCACTTTAATAATATTTACATATCTTGCATTACTCATATCATATATATATACTCTATTTTATACCGCACCTTGCCTATGCTGCTCGGCCATCGCTCATCCATATATTTATATGTACATATTCCCATTCACCCTTTTAGATTTGTGTGTATTAGGTAGTTGTTGGGGAATTGTTAGATTACATGTTAGATATTACTGGACTGTCGGAACTAGATGCACAAGCATTTCGCTACACTCATAATAACATCTGCTGACCATGTGTATGTGGCCAATTATATTTGATTCGATTTGATTTGAAATGTCCTTCCAATAAGGTTAACCATTTCCCATGATCAATTTGAACTTTTACACATTTTCATGTTGGATTTTAATTGAGGTATTTATCACCTTCCATAAGTTTGGCATACAATAGCCTATAGTTAATAAGATCACCATAACTCCAGTGTAAACCAATTGAAATGTGAAGATCCTATAAATCTGTTATCAGTATCCTAAATAAATCCTTAATTCTAGTGTATTAATTGTGTGCGCTTTGCTGTATAATTATGATCAACAACGTCTCTCATCTTGTGGTTTCTTGAGATAAAATAAAGCATCATAGTCTACCATTGTAATAACCCTACAAAAACTATGTCCAAAAAGCACACCATCATAAAGACTAGTAAAGATCCCTTACGTACCTGAGCCACCACATGTATCCATACTCATAAGGGAAAAAACTGTTGGGATCATCACAGCAATACTTGATATCGTTAAATCCGCAGCAGAATGTCGCGCTCGGATCGCTCCCTTCTTTAGGACATGAAGAGCCATTCATAAACACATTCTCTGCGCTATAGTAGCTTGTGCACTCCGAACTCATGCTGGTAGAAAACACACTCTTAGGGAGAAGAGTCAGAGAGATGATTTCCTTAGATGTTTAAAGGTCTCATTGTAATTCTATCCACATAAGTGTCCCTTGCTCTGCTGAAAAGTGCAAAACATTTATTCCAAGGATTCCACTGAAATGGGACGAAACTTTGCACCTCAACATATCATTTAGAATTCTAGAGTACCCCTCCCATCTCTCTCTCTCTCTCTCTCTCTCTGTCTCTCTGTCTCTCTCTCTCTCTCTGTCTCTCTGTCTCTCTCTCTGTCTCTCTGTCTCTCTCTCTCTCTCTCTCTCTCTCTCTCCAACAGTGAAGAGAAAAACTGGATAGGAGACAAGCCATATCTCTACAAAAGTGGACTAATTCATTAAATCCTATCTAATCCATTTTTATCTTGCTTTGATGTCACAAACATGAAGGCCACATTTTGTTTTCTTAAACTTTCTTAATAAGTAGACTGACATCCTTAGCCAGGTTGCCGTGTCTGCTCAGCTATTTCATTCCACTCCTTGTGCTCCGTGTCATTTGCCTTTGGAATGTTCACACTAATGGTACCTAGACTATTACATAATCCATTCAAGCTTGAATTGAACGTAGGCGGTTCGCATGAAACATGATTGATGCAATCAATGTTAATACAGTAATATGAAAACCTTAAAAGAAAGAGTGCCCTCCACTTCATGTGTAGATACATTATTGCATTGAACATGTCTAAGAAGCACTGATTTCAAACTACAACAAACCCACTAAGCATTTACCATCAGGTGACGTCTTTTGGATGTTTTTTAGATATTCTTTTGGTGCGGTCCGGACCGGCCTTGATTTGACCTAAAAAAGGCAACTAAGATTGGTTCAGAATTGGCACCAATTATAGACGTCTATGATAAGTCCAGTAGGGTTTTTGCCTTTCATGCCACAACCCGGCATTGTTGTTCGCTACACTGGTGTCAGAAATGGGAAGGCAGCCATGACCGTTAAACATCATCACTTGTAACCTAAACAATATGGTGGAATCTCCTTCTACTAGCCCAGAATTCCACTGATCCTGCTTTTAGACTTGTGGGAAGTATTCTTGTGAATGAGTAAAGGCCTACATTTCACACTAAGCATTTAACAACGACAACGTCTGTCCATACTAGCCGTCTTTTTTGGGGTCTTGTTTCGGTGCAGTCCGGACTAATCTTGATTTGTTCGTAAGAGTCTCATCTTTGGTGGAAACTGTTCAGGTTTTACAAACGATTTCATGATGATTTTCTTGTCCGTATCCTCTTGTGTGGAAAAAGACAGCTTTTCACAAGCCTCCTGTTTTGGAACTACATATCGACGGAAAGAGGCGATTGAGCTGCAACCACTACAAGAAACGGTAAGTCTCTACCATAAACACACAGGGATCTACTCAATATTCAAAATGAAGTCACTGTGAGAAGCACCTGTGTGTCAATCGACTCTAATTTTTTTTAAAGCTTTTGAAAAATTGAACATAAGTGCATGTGACAGATGGGAACAATAATACATATTCTGCTGCAAAGTCTTTCTTATATTACTGTGACATAATGCCTACTTCATTGAGAATGTTTGTGCAGTTTTAATTTTCCATAGGAAAAAAAAACATATTTTCAAAGTCTGTAAATTATGTTTTTTCAACATTCAGAAAACACACATTTTCTGCTTCTGTATAAAACATATATTTTTTAACATACATTTTATTCTGACGTCAAAAAGATGTCTTAAATGGATCTTCGAACCTTTTATTCAGCACGCACGTGAAATGTACGTGATGTCAACGTCTGGAAAAGAGATTTATTTTTTAAATGTAATTTCTCTAATGATTGGTGTGCTTCTTCTGCAACTTGTTTATTATTACAAATTAGGCACACATGTAAAATATTTTCCAAAGACAAAGTCAGACAGAACTTTCATAAATGGAGTCTTCTGTTCGGTTTCAAAAAACTTCCGCATAGCTGATGTTTTGACAGTGTCGGAGGTGGAACTCCGTCAGAGCTGTCAAATCCACAAGCCGCTCCCGACATGATACCTAAAGCATACATTGCCATTGCCTGCACGCTTTGTTTAGCAGTTCAAACACTGGAATGTGAGAAGTAATCTCCACCTCGATTAGGCTGATAGAAATCCTCATTATTTCGTTGAATGATTTTCAATTTGAGCGTAATTATTTCTATAGACCTATAGCCTACACTTTCTCATTCTGAATTTCTAACACCAGTGGGAAGGGTGTGCCTTCGTGACAATGATCACAAGAGCAGCTCTTCACCAATTTGACAGCTCCAACACAAATTCCCCTCTGACACTGGCAAAACATCAGCTATGCGGGTAACGGCTATCGGCAGTTAACGCTTGATCTGATTGAATCTAGGCCTTAACTGTTAGAATAGTGTGTTGATGAAGTTGTACAGGAAAAAAGAACAAACAACTTCTCTCTCTGTACTTTCCCTCCATCACCGGAGTAAAAACAGAGTAAATTATATTTATATATATATATATATATAAATCTTTCTTTTTTTTAAGAACCACTAATTTTTAAGAACCACTAATTTCTCACGACAACAATGAAAGGAATGGAGAACTTTCATCATTTGAATCTTTTGTTTGTTATTCAAAGAACACAGTTGTTACAATATCTTGTTGATGAAGCCGAAGGACTTCGGTTTCTCATAATTGCATCTCAGTAGTGAAGGAATTGTATTGAACAATGCTTAATCATTGTATTCTCATGGAATACAACATTTCCAACATATCCAAACAAAACAACAATACTTTCTCTCAAAGATATTTTTGATCGCAGTAATTTCATGGGCCGTGCCTTCCATCCCGCTTCTGACACCAGTGTAGAGAGTGGTGGTGCAGGGAAGTGAACCCCCCCCCAGCTAACACATAACGTTCTGAGAGCCATACGTTTCTTAGAGCTTGGTGAGAGCGTGGTTGTCCTATGGTTATTTTTCATGCAACCTTCATGCAACCGTTCCCAAAGCCAACACCTCCTTTGGCCGCCTTTCCTTCCAATTCTCTGCTGCCAATGACTGGAACTAATTGCAAAAATCGCTGAAGCTGGAGACTTATATTAACCACACTAACTTTAAATATCAGCTATCTGAGCAGCTAACCGATCACTGCAGCTGTACATAGCCCATCTGAAAATAGCCCACCCTATCTACCTACCTCATCCCCATATTGTTTTTATTTACTTTTCTGCTCTTTTGCACACCAGTATTTCTACTTGCCTATCATCATCTGCTCATCTATCACTCCAGTGTTAATTTGCTAAACTGTAATTACTCCGCTACTATGACCTATTTATTGCCTACCTCCTCACGCCATTTGCACACACTGTATATAGACTTTCTTTTTTTGCTATTGTGTTATTGACTGTACGCTTTCTTATTCCGTCTGTAACTCTGGGTTGTTGTTTGTGTTACACTGCTTTGCTTTATCTTGGCCAGGTCACAGTTGTAAATGAGAACTTGTTCTCAACTAGCTTGGTTAAATAAAGGTGAAATAAAAAATAAATAAATAATTAAAATCAAATCAAATTTTATTTGTCACATACACATGGTTAGCAGATGTTAATGAGAGTGTAGCGAAATGCTTGTGCTTCTAGTTCCGACAATGCAGTAATAATCCATCAAGTGATCTAACTAACAATTCCCCCCAAAAACTACTGTCTTATACACAGTGTAAGGGGACAAAGAATATGTACATAAAGATATATGAATGAGTGATGGTACAGAGCAGCTTAGGCAAGATACAGTAGATGGTATCGAGTACAGTATATACATATGAGATGAGTATGTAAACAAAGTGGCATAGTTAAAGTGGCTAGTGATACATGTATTACATAAGGATGCAGTAGATGATATAGAGTACAGTATATACGTATACATATGAGATGAATAATGTAGGGTATGTAAACATTATATTAGGTAGCATTGTTTAAAGTGGCTAGTGATATATTTTACATCATTTCCCATCAATTCCCATTATTAAAGTGGCTGGAGTTGAGTCAGTGTGTTGGCAGCAGCCACTCAATGTTAGTGGTGGCTGTTTAACAGTCTGATGGCCTTGAGATAGAAGCTGTTTTTCAGTCTCTCGGTCCCATCTTTGATGCACCTGTACTGACCTCGCCTTCTGGATGATAGCGGGGTGAACAGGCAGTGGCTCAGGTGGTTGTTGTCCTTGATGATCTTTATGGCCTTCCTGTAACATCGGGTGGTGTAGGTGTCCTGGAGGGCAGGTAGTTTGCCCCCGGTGATGCGTTGTGCAGACCTCACTACCCTCTGGAGAGCCTTACGGTTGTGGGCGGAGCAGTTGCCGTACCAGGCGGTGATAAAGCCCGCCAGGATGCTCTCGATTGTGCATCTGTAGAAGTTTGTGAGTGCTTTTGGTGACAAGCCTAATTTCTTCAGCCTCCTGAGGTTGAAGAGGCGCTGCTACGCCTTCTTCACGATGCTGTCTGTGTGAGTGGACCAATTCAGTTTGTCTGTGATGTGTATGCCGAGGAACTTAAAACTTACTACCCTCTCCACTACTGTTCCATCGATGTGGATAGGGGGGTGTTCCCTCTGCTGTTTCCTGAAGTCCACAATCATCTCCTTAGTTTTGTTGACGTTGAGTGTGAGGTTATTTTCCTGACACCACACTCCGAGGGCCCTCACCTCCTCCCTGTAGGCCGTCTCGTCGTTGTTGGTAATCAAGCCTACCACTGTTGTGTCGTCCGCAAACTTGATGATTGAGTTGGAGGCGTGCGTGGCCACGCAGTCGTGGGTGAACAGGGAGTACAGGAGAGGGCTCAGAACGCACCCTTGTGGGGCCCCAGTGTTGAGGATCAGCGGGGTGGAGATGTTGTTGCCTACTCTCACCACCTGGGGGCGGCCCGTCAGGAAGTCCAGTACCCAGTTGCACAGGGCGGGGTCGAGACCAAGGGTCTCGAGCTTGATGACGAGCTTGGAGGGTACTATGGTGTTGAATGCCGAGCTGTAGTCGATGAACAGCATTCTCACATAGGTATTCCTCTTGTCCAGATGGGTTAGGGCAGTGTGCAGTGTGGTTGAGATTGCATCGTCTGTGGACCTATTTGGGCGGTAAGCAAATTGGAGTGGGTCTAGGGTGTCAGGTAGGGTGGAGGTGATATGGTCCTTGACTAGTCTCTCAAAGCACTTCACGATGACGGAAGTGAGTGCTACTGGGCGGTAGTCGTTTAGCTCAGTTACCTTAGCTGTCTTGAGAACAGGAACAATGGTGGCCCTCTTGAAGCATGTGGGAACAGCAGACTGGGATTGATTGAATATGTCCGTGAATATGTCCGTGAACACACCGGCCAGCTGGTCTGCGCATGCTCTGAGGGCGCGGCTGGGGATGCCGTCTGGGCCTGCAGCCTTGCGAGGGTTAACACGTTTAAATGTTTTACTCACCTCGGCTGCAGTGAAGGAGAGTCCGCATGTTTTCGTTGCAGGCCGTGTCAGTGGCACAAATCGGAGCTCAATCAGGAGCTCTCTCGGGTCAGTCCTGTTAAATCTCTTATATACAGACACTTTATATTTGCATGATTTAGCTTATTTATAATTTATAATTAATCAATCATTAACGTCTGCTTCATTCATTTGACTGACCAACACTGGGTCATGCATGTGACAGACCAATACCTCACGAGGCTTCTTCTCTATAAGCTGAAACCTTGAAACGGAGATATTGTTTGTTCTCAAAACAAGGGTCTGGGTGTACTGCCAAATTGAAGATACTGATAGTGAGGATTCGTTCAATCAGTCACTTGCATGAACACAGAAATTGGTTATTAGAAAATCACAAGAATAGAACACAGAAATTGGTAAATAGAAAAGCACAACTATAACATTTTCCATCACATAACGTTCAAAGAACATTCTAAGAATAGTTTTTAAATACATACATTCTGTTCTCAGTGTCAACAAAAATCTATCATCTATCTTGTTAAAAGTGTGTTCAGGTGTGTTGGCTTCGCCCACAAATTGGCCACACCTGATCTTAATGAGTGCTTGTTGCCTTTGAAATGGGGTCTGTTTGAATAGACTAAAATGAGCAGCTTTGTATCAGTAAAAAAAATTGGCATGCTAGCTCCATCTGGATGGCACAGTGTACTAATACCATGAAGAAAGAACAGAAGATCATAGGTTTGTATCTCACTGATGCTGGGCCACACAAAACAAAAGTGTTTGCATGATTAATGCCTAACCAAATTAATTTCCTATCGGTGTCCTATCAGTGTCCTATCTGTGTTGGGAGTTCAAAACAGTTAACCCACACTAAGCTTGCAGTGCTATTGAAAGTCTAATTGGAACAGGTTCTCAGAAAGGTTTTTAGTTACCTTCAAAAAACCTAATAAATCATCCCAGAAAAACTTTCAGAGAACCATAGTAAAACGTTTTCAGAACATCCCTGCAACATAAACATTTAAGTTCCCAGAACAGGCAACATTTTCACCTCAGTTCTCAGAACGTTTAACAAACGTACAGTTTTACTGGTCAGGAAATGTATGGCTTCGTTCCCAGAAACAATGGGAAACCAAACAATTACGTTCCCACAACTTCCAAGGAACCAAATGTGCTAGCTGGGCTGGGTCACTGGTGTGAAAGGCAAACACCCTATGCATGCACCAATAGGGTTAACCCACTTGGTGGGAATTGTAACGTGGCTCATACAGCGAGGATAGCTACAATACTATAGCCTACACACCTGTTGCGCTCCTTGGTTTTTGCTAGTTTGCTCCAAGCGATATCTTGCTGCCCCCTCAGATTTGTCCTATTTAGCTAACCCAGATAGGTTACCAATCTCCCAACCAACTAGCTACCAAAAGCCATTTCAGGCTACCAATATAGTTTAGAGTAGCTAGCTTGTCTAACTGTCTTAGCTGGAATGCCTGCTGGCAAGGTTGGTAGACCTAGCAGAGAAGCATATTTAGTTCATAAAAAAAAAAAACACCAGTCATGAGGATACAGACAACTCAAGAGGAATGCTTAGATATGCAGAAAAATATATATACATATATATATATATTTTATATATATATATATATATATAGATATATATATTTTTTTACATGCAATTAAGGATAATGATTATGGCACTAGATTGCAGGAAAAAGCTGTTAAAGGTTTTTTGAAAAATGGAAAATTCTCCAATTTACAGACGGGGGCCTAACATCCCTTCCGGAACACCCCCCAGCCATCCTCACATACTTTGTGCCCCCCAGATTATTGGGGTGAATGACGCCCCTGCTGTCAGCGACATGTATCAGCCAAAAGTCTATGTCTATCAACCGAATGACTGATAGTAAAATAGGCCAACACGTTTAATGTAAAGATATAATAATAATAATAATAACGAATGAAAACATCCTATTTTCCTCGCTGCTCTCTGGCTGACTGTAAATCATTCATTGACACCTCACTGACTCAGCATCATAGACTGGACGGATGGCCAACTGAATGGTGCTGTAGTAAACCTCAGAACTATGTAAATATATGGCTCTAGTATACCAATCAGATGAAAATCTCACAGGTCAAAGAACTTCCACCAGAAGTTTTTGTTTGATGACTTTCTTATTTTTCATTTTTTATAGTTATGATCTGATCTCTGCTTAGGCATTAGCAGCCAGAGCAGACAGACAACGGTATCTCTATGCTCCCCATACTGTACTGTCTTTAGTAATCCTATTTAGCTAGGCTAGGCTATTTAGCTAGGCTAGCTAGGCTAGGCTATTTAGCTAGGCTAGCTAGGCTAGGCTATTTAGCTAGGCTAGCTAGGCTAGGCTGCCTACAGTATGCTGCAGAGCTGTCTGACTAAATCATTTTTACTAGTTCTTCAAAGTAGATAAAGCATACTCAGTGGTGGAAAAAGTACCCAATTATCATACTTGAGTCAAAGTAAAAATACCTACGTAAATAGAAAATGACTCAAATATAATACTACTTGAGTAAAAGTATAAAAGTATTTGGTTTTAAATATAGTGAAGTATCAAAGTAAATTAAATTGCTGAAATATACTCAAGTATCAAAAGTAAAAGTATAAATCATTTCAAATTCCGTACATACAGCAAACCAGACGTCATGTTTTTCTTGTTTTTTAGTCAGGGACACACTCCAACACAGACATCATTTACAAATGAAGCATGTGTGTTTAGTGAGTCTGCCAGATCAGAGGTAGTAGGGATGACCAGGGATGTTCTCATGATGCGTGAATTGGATCATTTTCATGGCCTGCTAAAAGTAACAAGTACTTTTTGATGTTAGGGAAAATGTATGGAGTAAAAAGTACATTATTTTCTTTAAGATTGTAGTGAAGTAAAAGTAAAATAGCATACAGATGTCCCGAAAAACGACTTAAATAGTACTCTAAAGTATTTTTTCTTAAAGGATAATTCCACCGCAAAATGCTATTTTGGTACAGTATTCATTTTAGTAGTCCATTGTTGACATTGTCCCAAACTGTTTAAAAGATATGTCCCTTTCAGAATACAGAAATCATCCCTGTACGATGCATTCTGAATCATATGATGCGAAACAACAATGGACTAATGAAACAAATACCAAAAGATAGTTTTGGGGAGGAAGTTTTCCTTTAAGTACTTTACACCACTAGACATAGTTTCATGCACTGTCGCTGTCCCTCTGTCTCGTCATTGTGTTGTGTACATTCCTCTCTTGTGTGGTGTGTTCTATGCTGTCTGTGTGTATTTAACCTAACATAGCAGACGTAAAAGTTTATCTATCTCTGTCGGAAGCCAGAAAGAACAGGCACAATGGATTATGGTCATTGTAATTAATTACCACTTTTCTGCACTGAACTAGGTTGAGTATTTGCTGAATAAAAACTACAAATCCTTTCAGCCCAGCGTGCTACGAAGTTCTTGACTTGATTTCTCTTGTGTATAATTAGATTTCTCTCTAGAGAAACAGCACGTTGGGCTCACAAAAACCCCCAGATCTAAATGGAATTCAACTAATTGACCCGAAGTCGGTCAATTAGTTGTTTAATAACCGAACCCCCCCGCATCGCTCATCACTCCTGAGAAAATAATGCACTACGTCAAGGAATAGGATGCAATTTGGAACTCAGACAGCCTTAGATGCATCTTAATGGGTCTGCAGAATGGAACCTAATGTTCCAAGTTATTTAATGTTCCCTAGTCTTTATCTCATGAGTATATAGCTTTATACTGCACAACACAACAAGACACGTACTCATGCTGTACCCACCAGGTGAAGGACGTACTAAGGAAGATTCAGTAACAGAAAAACAAACTGAAAACAATTGAGTAAGTAAGTTAGTATCGGAGTAACCAAAAACTGCCAAGCAGTTGCCATACCAAGTTGTGATGCAGCCAGTCAAGATGCTCTCAACGGTACAGCTGTAGAACCTTCTGAGGATCTGAGGGCCTAAAAACCTGTTTGCCTTTGCCTGGAGGCAGACACTTGGCTGCAAGTGGATCTTCCAGCAAGACAATAACCCCAAGCACTAATTAAAATCCACAACAAAATGGTTAATTGACAAAAAAAATCAGTATTGTATCATTTATTGTATACAGTAATTTGTTATCCTCTTTATCAAGATGGTTTACATGGACTCACTGAGGAAGTAGTTCTGGGAGGGAGATGGTTTACATGGACTCACTGAGGAGGATCTGGAAGGGAAATGGTTTACATGGTCTCACTGAGGAGGATCTGGAAGGGAAATGGTTTACATGGTCTCACTGAGGAGGTTCTGGGAGGGAGATGGTTTACATGGTCTCACTGAGGAGGTTCTGGGAGGGAGATGGTTTACATGGTCTCACTGAGGAGGTTCTGGAAGGGAAATGGTTTACATGGTCTCACTGAGGAGGTTCTGGAAGGGATATCAAATCAAATCAAATCAAATCAAATCAAATCAATTTATATAGCCCTTCGTACATCAGCTGATATCTCAAAGTGCTGTACAGAAACCCAGCCTTAAACCCCAAACAGCAAGCAATGCAGGTGTAGAAGCACGGTGGCTAGGAAAAACTCCCTAGAAAGGCCAAAACCTAGGAAGAAACTTAGAGAGGAACCAGGCTATGTGGGGTGGCCAGTCCTCTTCTGGCTGTGCCGTGTGGAGATTATAACAGAACATGGCCAAGATGTTCAAATGTTCATAAATGACCAGCATGGTCGTATAATAATAAGGCAGAACAGTTGAAACTGGAGCAGCAGCACGGTCAGGTGGACTGGGGACAGCAAGGAGTCATCATGTCAGGTAGTCCTGGGGCATGGTCCTAGGGCTCAGGTCAGTTGAAACTGGAGCAGCAGCACGGTCAGGTGGACTGGGGACAGCAAGGAGTCATCATGTCAGGTAGTCCTGGGGCATGGTCCTAGGGCTCAGGTCCTCCTCCGAGAGAGAGAGAAAGAGAGAATTAGAGAATTAGAGAACGCACACTTAGATTCACACAGGACACCGAATAGGACAGGAGAGGTACTCCAGATATAACAAACTGACCCTAGCCCCCCGACACATAAACTACTGCAGCATAAATACTGGAGGCTGAGACAGGAGGGGTCAGGAGACACTGGTTTATATGGTTTATATGGACTCACTGAGGAGGATCTGCGAGGGAGATGGTTTATATGGACTCACTGAGGAGGTTCTGGGAGGGATATGGTTTAGATGGACTCACTGAGGAGGTTCTGGGAGGGAGATGGTTTATATGGACTCACTGAGGAGGATCTGGGAGGGAGATGGTTTATATGGACTCACTGAGGATGTTCTGGGAGGGAGATGGTTTTCATGGTCTCACTGAGGAGGATCTGGGAGGGAGATGGTTTATATGGACTCACTGAGGACGTTCTGGGAGGGAGATGGTTTACATGTCAGCAGGAGAAATATGATGTGGGTCCTGACTAGTTTAGGGCAGTGAGTATTGGATAAAAGAAAGGGGGACAGATAGAGACAGATTGAAAGAGAGAAAGAGAGAGAGAGATTGAAAGAGAGAGATTGAAAAAGAGAAGGTGAGAGAGATGAATTACATTATACCTTCTGCGTGGCATATACCAACAATGTACCTCTTTGGAAAATGAGTTTGATAAGGACTTGATTTAAAGAGAGCCCTATAGTACTGTATTCGCCATGTCCTTGTTATTGTGAAAGGTATCTGTACTTTTGTTCAATTGGTTGATGCTCTTTCTTTGTGCTCCGTCTCCATCCATTCCTTCACCTGAACATTAGTATAAGAAAAACATCTTTGGACAAGGTTCAGCTGCTAAAATGGCACAGCAATTACTGTAAGAGTTTTCCCACATACTGGGCTCTGTTCAACCGCGTCTCGTCTCGGAAATGTAAAGGCAATGTTCCTGCTTCAGCGGAGGCTGCATTCATGGTGAACACTGCGTACTGTATGTCCTTTCAATCGGAAATTACTTGTACATTTATATCACGAATCTGCAACGCTTCAGCATTTTCAGAATGAGTAGAGCCCATTATTATTATTATTATTATTATTATTATTATTTTACCCACTTTTTCTCCCTAATTTCGTGATATCCAATTGCGATCCAATTACGATCTTGTCTCATCGCTGCAACTCCCCAACGGGCTCGGGAGAGGCGTACGGTGCATGTACACTAGATAGCGGTAAATTGCGGCATGCCGCTTAGGCCGCCCATTGTGACTCGCTTGTGGGCGTCGTGCGTCAAGAATTCAGCATAGCAAGTTTGTATGAAGGTCTGGTTATTAATTGGGTACATAGTTCAATAGTAGTATCCTCTAAAACACTCTGGTGACAAACAAACTTTTCTGCCCTGTTTCCAATCGTCCACATGGCTGGGACAACCTATTAAAGTAAGTTAATACATTTAGAAAATATAATAAAAAAAATATATATTATTAGCTAACGTTACAGTGCAGGCTAACACACATGAGCTGCTAAATGAGCTAGCTAGCTATCTAGGCAATTTCACATACTGTATAGATAGCTAGCCAAGTGAATTAAATATCACCAGCTACCTAACTTCATATTAGCTAGCTATCTTGATGTATTTAACACTGTAAAAATCAAACTCCAAATGCATTTGAAGAGGTCGCAATAAAGAGCAGGGGTTCTGAGTCCTGCTCCTGGGGACTCAAAGAGGTGCACATTTTTGTTTTTGCCTCAGCACTGCTGACTCATCATCAAGCTTCAAGTGGTATTTCTGTATTCATTTGTGATGCTATCCTTGATATGATCCTGTTATTGTCACATGCAAATATGTGTGCCCATGCATTTATCAATTCAATGTTATCATGATTTGTTATCAGGGATATTATACTTTAGTAATCCACAATGACCTGGTGATGTAAGTCTAATAATGACATTATCTTCCATATTCCTACAGATACCTTGTAACTGGATATTCCTTCAAAACGATTGCCTACAGTTAACGTGTAGAGCACTGCAAGGTTGGGTGTCCAGGCCCATCTGGGACTGCATCCTGGAGGAATTCAGGTGTTTGAAGGCTACCTGTGTCCTGCGTAACGTTATGAGGATGGACACGAGGGTGGACACTGCAGCTCGCCGCCGTGTGCCAGAGGAGGAGTCTGCTGCTCTGCAGGATGTTTCAAGGATGGGGTCCAACAACACAGCAAGAGAGGCAGTCTGTGTGCAGGAGATCTTCACCTCCTACTTCTTCGAAGAGTGTGCTGTTCCCTGACAACACCATAGACTACACTATAAACAACCAAGGGCTCTTTTAAGAGCCATTCACATATCAATAAGAGTATTATTCCATTTACTTAGCTATTTCAACTGCAGTTATTCAAATCCCAGTTTCTCTCCCTTTGATTTCTACTTCTCAGGTGAGGGTGCTGTTTTGGTAAGGGTGTGATGTCTGTACAAAAAACCCAGGCTATTTTAAATCACCCATATTGAAAAAATGTAGGACAATTTGACACCCTATAACCCACACCTACATACTCATATATCAATCTGATTGATGGATTGTGTTGTACAGATAGCAGGCTCAGGTGTATTACTGTGAATCCTTCCACCTTCAAAGAATAGGCACAAAGGCCAACCATGGAGAATAGCAAGACCCTTAATTATTTCTATAACTACACTATATTGTTTGTCCTTGTGTGTCCATTCATGTTTTTCAGCATAAAGTACTCTGCAGCCTTAGTGTGGTGTGGACACCAGGTGAGGCCACACACACACCTGTTGATACCTGTTGAATAATGTCACTTTAGCTACCTTATTTTCTTAATAACAGTATCTCTCCTTCAGTATCTTCTCCAGTATCTTAATCCCTCTCTCCTCTTCTCCCTAAATCCTCTAGGTTATATCAGCTGTGTCGGTGAACCCCTGCCTCATCTGAACTGGCTACATAGAGGGCACAGCATGATCAGAGGTGAGAGGTCACTTGGTCAGGTCAACAGGAAGTATTATTAGAGATGCTTTACATTGAAATGCAGATAGAGATGCAGAAGTCCCAGAGTTAATGATCCAAGGTCAGTTTTGCATTTCACCTCCTGATGATTATGATGACTAACATTGTTAGAATACAAAATAAAAAACACAAGGCTTAAACATGCTCTCTTTCCATCTGTCTCTCATCTGCAGACATGTTTTGATGAGAGAGAGGATGCCAACCCCCAGTTACATCATCACCATCTCACCCGCTCTTAAGACCCGGGGCGGCATGTAGCCTGGTGGTTAGAGCATTGGGCCAGTAACCAAAAAGTTGCAAATCCCCAAACTTGCATAAAGTTGGGAAAAGTTAATTTTTTCACCACCTCCCATGCCACCTTCGCACTGCCCAAAGGTCCCCCGCCCTCTCCGCTTCTCGCCGTTTTCCTTCCATTGAAATGAATGGGAAGCAGTGTTTCACCACGCGGCATCCTGTGCTAGTGTATCATGCATACGTCCTCTGAAACGTTCCGCCAAACCCAAAGCTCCTTAACACCAGCTCGCTTAACCCGGAAGCCAGCTGCACTAATGTGTCGGAGGAAACACTTCCAAGTGTAAAGCCCCCCACAGGTAAAGCCCCCCACAGGTAAAGCCCCACACTAGTAAAGCCCCCCGCCCGGCCAACACTGGGCCAGTTGTGCGCTGCCCTATGGGACCCCGGTCATGGCCGGCTGTGACACAGCCTTGCATCAAACCCGGGTCTGTAGTGACGCCTCTCCTTAGACCCCTGCACCACTCGGGAGGCCCCAATATTACTATTATTACCCCCTTGTCCTGTTGATCTATTTAAGTATTTTCTGTGTGTCATGCCCTGACCGTAGATTGCTTTGTATGTTTCTATTTTCAGTTTGGTCAGGTAGTGATGTGGGTGGGTATTCTATGTTTTGTTCTATGCTTGTATTTCTATGTGTTTGGCCTGGTATAGTTCCCAATCAGAGGCAGCTGTCAATCGTTGTCTCTGATTGAGAACCATACTTGGGCAGCCTGGTTTCGCCCCTTGAGTTGTGGGTGGCTGTTTTCTGTTTTGTGTGTATCACCTGACAGAACTGTTTCGTTCTCGTTATTCCTCGTTGTTATTTTCCTTAGTGTTCAGTTTTGATTAAATTTACAACATGAACACTTACCACGCTGCGCTTTGGTCTACTCCTTCTTCCACCAACGAAAAGCGTTACACTGTGTGTCTTAAAAAATACATTTTTATTGGTGCAGAAAGGAACATTAACAGAAAACAACCTTTCTATTGGAGCAGAAAGGAACATTAAACCTTCTTCAGGATTGGTGGGTCCCCTGCGTGACGGTTGAGCTACCGAAGGCTATTTCGATTAGCATGAGGTTGTAAGTAACAAGAACATTTCCCAGGACATAGACATATCTGATATTGGCAGAAAGCTTAAATTCTTGTTAATCTAACTGCACTGTTCAATTTACAGTAGCTATTACAGTGAAAGAATACCATACTATTGTTTGAGAAGAGTGCACAATTTTGAACATGAAAAGTTATTAATAAACAAATGAGGCACATTTGGGCAGTCTTGATCCAACATTTTGAACAGAAATGCAATGGTTCATTGGATCAGACTAAAACTTTGCACCTGAGCTGGAATAATAGAGTTGCATCCTTTCTCTTGCATTTTAGAGATGATGGGGCAAAAAATACAAAAAAGTTTTTTTTCTTTGTATTATCTTTTACCAGATCTAATGTGTTATATTCTCCTACATTCCTTTCACGTTTCAACAAACTTCAAAGTGTTTCTTTTCAAATGGTACCAAGAAAATACATATTCTTGCTTCAGGGCTCGAGCAACAGGCGGTTAGATTTGGGTATGTCATTTTAGGCCGAAAATTTTAAAAATAGGGACTGATCCTTAATATGCAGAAAACAAGCCTTTCTATTGGAGCAGAAAGGAACATTAACAGGAATGTCTAATTTTCGAGGCCAGCACTCAGCACACTCCATTTCCTCCTTTGAATGGCTTCAAAGGTACACTGATAATTTAAAAAAATATATATGGTATTAGGACCACCTAAAACACAAAAGAATAGAACTTCATTGTCCACTTTCCTGCATCAAACTACCATGTCAGAAATAATTTGAGCTCTATTCAATCCGTAGCAATCCGAAGATCTGCTTTATAGCACGATTGACTATTGAAGTCAATGTTCCTGCAGTAGAAGAGAATGCATTCACGGTTAAAGCGGCCTATGTCGGAATTTACCTTTCCATTTTTAAGTGGATTTTACTTCAGCATACACATTGAATCCAGCCCTTTGTCACAATCTCAGCACTCCTTCCCACAGCATATATATATATATATATATATATATATATATATACAGTGGCGCAAAAAAATATTTAGTCAGCCACCAATTGTGCAAGTTATCCCTGTAACGGCTCTCTTCTATCTCCTCCTCTGACGAAGAGGTAGAACAAGGATCAGACCAAAATGCAGCGTGATGATGATTCATGATATATTTTAATGAAGGAAAACCTATACATACAGAAACTACAAAACTAACGAAATGAAATAATGAAAACCGAAACAGCCCTATCTGGAGCAAACACAAAGACAGGAACAATCACCCACGAAACACTCACAGAATATGGCTGCCTAAATATGGCTCCCAATCAGAGACAACGATAATCACCTGACTCTGATTGAGAACCGCCTCAGGCAGCCATAGACTACGTAGACACCCCACAAAACCCCTAAGACAAAAACACACCACAATAACCCATGTCACACCCTGG
Organism: Oncorhynchus tshawytscha; assembly: GCF_018296145.1. Taxonomy (NCBI): domain Eukaryota; kingdom Metazoa; phylum Chordata; class Actinopteri; order Salmoniformes; family Salmonidae; genus Oncorhynchus; species Oncorhynchus tshawytscha. Next base: position 75,337,077 of record NC_056438.1, on the reverse strand, counting down.
CCTGACCAAATAATTAAAGAAAACACAAAATACTAAGACCAAGGCGTGACAATCCCACTTAAAAAGATGAGAGAGGCCTGTAATTTTCATCATAGGTACACTTCAACTATGATAGACAAAATGAGATTTTTTTTCCCCAGAAAATCACATTGTAGGATTTTTTATGAATTTATTTGCAAATTATGGTGGAAAATAAGTATTTGGTCACCTACAAACAAGCAAGATTTCTGGCTCTCACAGACCTGTAACTTCTTCTTTAAGAGGCTCCTCTGTCCTCCACTCGTTACCTGTATTAATGGCACCTGTTTGAACTTGTTATCAGTATAAAAGACACCTGTCCACAACCTCAAACAGTCACACTCCAAACTCCACTATGGCCAAGACCAAAGAGCTGTCAAAGGAGACCAGAAACAAAATTGTAGAACTGCACCAGGCTGGCAAGACTGAATCTGCAATAGGTAAGCAACTTGGTTTGAAGAAATCAACTGTAGGAGCAATTATTAGGAAATGGAAGACATACAAGACCACTGATAATCTCCCTTGATCTGGGGCTCCACGCAAGATCTCACCCAGTGGGGTCAAAATGATCACAAGAACGGTGAGCAAAAATCCCAGAACCACACTGGGGGACCTAGTGAATGACCTGTAGAGAGCTGGGACCAAAGTAACAAAGCCTACCATCAGTAACACACTACGCCGCCAGGGACTCAAATCCTGCAGTGCCAGACATGTCCCCCTGCTTAAGCCAGTAGATGTCCAGGCCCATCTGAAGTTTGCTAGAGAGCATTTGGATGATCCAGAAGAAGACTGGGAGAATGTCATATGGTCAGATGAAACCAAAATATAACTTTTTGGTAAAAACTCAACCTGTCGTGTTTGGAGGACAAAGAATGCTGAGTTGCATCCAAAGAACACCATACCTACTGTGAAGCATGGGGGTAGAAACATCATGTTTTGGGGCTGTTTTTTCTGCAAAGGGACCAGGACGACTGATCCGTGTAAAGGAAAGAATGAATGGGGCCATGTATCGTGAGATTTTGAGTGAAAACCTCCTTCCATCAGCAAGGGCATTGAAGATGAAACATGGCTGGGTCTTTCAGCACGACAATGATCCCAAACACACCGCCCGGGCAACGAAGGAGTGGAGTGGCCTAGCCAGTCTCCAGATCTCAACCCCATAGAAAATCTTTGGAGGGAGTTGAAAGTCCGTGTTGCCCAGCAACAGCCCCAAAACATCACTGCTCTAGAGGAGATCTGCATGGAGGAATGGGCCAAAATACCAGCAACAGTGCGTGAAAACCTTGTGAATACTTACAGAAAACATTTGACCTCTGTCATTGCTAACAAAGGGTATATAACAAGTATTGAGAAACTTTTGTTATTGACCAAATACTTATTTTCCACCGTAATTTGCAAATAAATTCATTAAAAATCCTACAATGTGATTTTCTGGATTTTTTTCTCATTTTGTCTGTTATAGTTGAAGTGTACCTATGATGAAAATTACAGGCCTCTCTCATCTTTTTAAGTGGGAAAACTTGCACAATTGGTGGCTGACTAAATACGTTTTTGGCCCACTGTATATAGGCTCAAATGAAAACCAGAGTGAGGCATTTGATTGGAAAGTTACAGAACAGTTGTTCTGAAGACTATTCATCAGTAATATAACAATTCCAGCAGAGTAATTACATTCATTAATTTCATTGTCCTCATTCTGTCCCCTCATATGTTTTCTGTCACTCTCTGGTCGCACACAACATTGTATCAATCAAAAAAGATAGGTGTGTGTGTGTCCCAATGGCATCCTATTCCCAATATAGTGCACTACTCTTGAACAGGGCCCATAGGCACTATACAGAATAGGGTGTCATTTGGAAGGCAGACAGGCTGACTGTTTGGGGTGTAGCTGCAGCTAACTCTGCGAAACAGATTGCTTCTAAAAGACCATTTCGTCACAGTAATCAACAGTCCCACAGCTGAAGATGTAAAACTTGAGGCAGAGTGGGAAATGTCTTTAACCTTGACGTTTTCGTCTCTCCTTGCTTGAACCAGTTTGGACTATCTTGAAGAGGTGTGGATGGTCTGACACAGGAAGAGGACTGCAGTGAGTGAATCCATAAGAAAGATAATGCAGACGAATGTCACACACAAGGAAATAGCATAGAGAGATGCACGATGGTGATGCGTTCAAAGAGGTACTGAAAGGTTAGACAGACGTGTCCTCCGAAAAACAAAATACTATTCATTTGGAGACTTGGAGAATGAGAAGCATTGGAACACAAACACATCATGTTGACGGAAACAGACAAGACTCAACTGAGTAAACGTTCTGCAATATTTCTTCAAGCCACACCCATTAAAGACATCAAATATTACATTGGAGACTAGATCAAACCCCTAACTCAAAACATTTGTTGGGACTGAGTTCACATTGTGTACTTGATTCCTTTTTTTAATCATGATTGATCTTTTTTTGAAGAAGACACATTGAATTATGATGGATAGACAAAATTATGACACGCCATGTTTGATAAGATCTCAGATTATCAGTGGTCTAAGACACAGCATCTCAGTGCAAGAGGCATCACTGCAGTACCTGGTTCGAATCCAGGCTGCATCACATCCAGCTGTGATTGGGAATCCCATATGACGGCGCACAATTGGCCCAGCATCGCCTAGTTAAATAAAGGTTAAATAAAAAAATCTAATATATTTTTGTTATTATGGCTGTTAAATACGTTTTAATGTTGTACTCTCTTTGTGCACACGCTGTAGGGCTTGAGAACAATGATGTGATAACATTATGGGATGTTGAAAACAATTGTACACCATTTTTTTGGGGCCCAGTTTTGGCCTGTAAGTGTTACTTTGAAATGAAATGATACAAAACCGTTGAAGTACCACTGTAAGATTATTGCACTAACTGTAAATCATTCTGGATAAAAGAGTGCTAAATTACTACGATGTAAATGTAAAATGCATTGAAGTTACACACAGACACAGTGTGACAGTAAATATTGAAGAGCTGTTTACTCAGTACACTGGAGGCAGTGTGGCGCATCGCTTTATGGAGGAGGAAGAGGAGGAGGAGGAGGAGGAGGAGAAAGGAGGACTGGGAGGTGTTTGTGAGTGGTGGGTGAGATCCCCAAGGCCAGCATTCATTCGTCATGTTATCTCATCTCTCGTTCTATTTCTCTACGTACCCCTCCCACTCTCTCTTTCTCTGTTGCCCCCCTTTCACTCTCTGAATTTGTGAATAGGCTACAATCTCGGCAGTCATTCATGACACAACGTTTAGCACGATAGCTCCAGTAGATTGTGAATTAGTTTAAATACATTCCAAATATGTGAGGCTGTGTACTGGAATGTGTTTGGACTCACAGGACATGACAGGTGGATGTTGGACATGTCGGTCAGATATTATAAATGAATGAGGGACAAACCAGCTCTCACTGGACGCTTTAATCCCAGATTATCTCTCTGAGTCCAATGCTGAAACAGGAAAAAATAGCAAACGAAAGGCATTATTTGTCCAACGATAGAGAGAATGGGGGAGGGAGGGACTCTCATACATGCCTCTGGACACACACATGTGAATTATCTATCTATCTATTATTATTATTTATTTTTTATTAACCCATCCATCTTTTTTTGGTTTTGCAGCTTTTCTATTACATTTACAGTGCCTTGCGAAAGTATTCGGCCCCCTTGAACTTTGCGACCTTTTTCCACATTTCAGGCTTCAAACATAAAGATATAAAACTGTATTTTTTTGTGAAGAATCAACCACAAGTGGGACACAATCATGAAGTGGAATGACATTTATTGGATATTTCAAACTTTTTTAACAAATCAAAAACTGAAAAATTGGGCGTGCAAAATTATTCAGCCCCCTTAAGTTAATACTTTGTAGCGCCACCTTTTGCTGCGATTACAGCTGTATGTCTGAAATTTTTTACCATTCCTCCTTGCAAAACAGCTCGAGCTCAGTGAGGTTGGATGGAGAGCATTTGTGAACAGCAGTTTTCAGTTCTTTCCACAGATTCTCGATTGGATTCAGGTCTGGACTTTGACTTGCCCATTCTAACACCTGGATATGTTTATTTTTGAACCATTCCATTGTAGATTTTGCTTTATGTTTTGGATCATTGTCTTGTTGGAAGACAAATCTCCGTCCCAGTCTCAGGTCTTTTGCAGACTCCATCAGGTTTTCTTCCAGAATGGTCCTGTATTTGGCTCCATCCATCTTCCCATCAATTTTAACCATCTTCCCTGTCCCTGCTGAAGAAAAGCAGGCCCAAACCATGATGCTGCCACCACCATGTTTGACAGTGGGGATGGTGTGGTCAGGGTGATGAGCTGTGTTGCTTTTACGCCAAACATAACGTTTTGCATTGTTGCCAAAAAGTTCAATTTTGGTTTCATCTGACCAGAGCACCTTCTGCCACATGTTTGGTGTGTCTCCCAGGTGGCTTGTGGCAAACTTTAAACAGCACTTTTTATGGATATCTTTAAGAAATGGCTTTCTTCTTGCCACTCTTCCATAAAGGCCAGATTTGTGCAATATACAACTGATTGTTGTCCTATGGACAGAGTCTCCCACCTCAGCTGTAGATCTCTGCAGTTCATCCAGAGTGATCATGGGCCTCTTGGCTGCATCTCTGATCAGTCTTCTCCTTGTATGAGCTGAAAGTTTAGAGGGACGGCCAGGTCTTGGTAGATTTGCAGTGGTCTGATACTCCTTCCATTTCAATATTATCGCTTGCACAGTGCTCCTTGGGATGTTTAAAGCTTGGGAAATCTTTTTGTATCCAAATCCGGCTTTAAACTTCTTCACAACAGTATCTCGGACCTGCCTGGTGTGTTCCTTGTTCTTCATGATGCTCTCTGCGCTTTTAACAGACCTCTGAGACTATCACAGTGCAGGTGCATTTATACGGAGACTTGATTACACACAGGTGGATCGTATTTATCATCATTAGTCATTTAGGTCAACATTGGATCATTCAGAGATCCTCACTGAACTTCTGGAGAGAGTTTGCTGCACTGAAAGTAAAGGGGCTGAATAATTTTGCACTCCCAATTTTTCAGTTTTTGATTTGTTAAAAAAGTTTGAAATATCCAATAAATGTCGTTCCACTTCATGATTGTGTCCCACTTGTTGTTGATTCTTCACAAAAAAATACAGTTTTATATCTTTATGTTTGAAGCCTGAAATGTGGCAAAAGGTTGCAAAGTTCAAGGGGGCCGAATACTTTCGCAAGGCACTGTACATAGATTTGACATAATAATTCTACAGTTTATTCAGAAAGAATTCAGACCCATTCCCTTTTTCCACAATTTTTTTGTTACGTTACAGAGGACAATTCCCTTCGATCTCATGGCTTGGTTTTTGCTCTGACATGGACGGTCAACTGTGGGACCTTATATAGCCAGGTGTGTGCCTTTCCAAATCATGTCCAATCAATTAAATTGACCACAGGTGGACTCCAATTAAGTTGTAGAAACATCTCAAGGATGATTAATGGAAACAGGATGAACTTGAGCTCAATTTCGAGTCTCATAGCAAAGGGTCTGATAACTTATGTAAATAAGGTATTTCTGTTAACATAAATTGGCAACATTTTCTAAAAACCTCTTTTTGCTTTGTCATTATGGGGTATTATGTGTATATTTATGAGGGAAAAATGTATTTAATCCATTTCAGAATAAGGCTGTAACGTAACGTAATGTGGAAAAAGGGAAGGGGTCTGAATACTTTCCGATTGCACTGTATGTACAATTTTAACATTACATTGTAGACTAAATTGTTGTTCGGGGTGATGAACCCTCTGCTCTTCTGAACCCCCAACTGCTCTGAACCCCGTACTGTTCTGAACCCTGTATTGTTCTGAACCTTCTTCTCTCCTGAACCTCGTACTGTTATGAACCCCCAACTGTTCTGAACCTTCTTCTCTTCTAAACCAAATACTGTTCTGAACCCTGTATTGTTCTGAACCCCGTACCGTTCTGAACCTTCTCTTCTGAACCCCGTACTGTTCTGAATCCCTTACTGTTCTGAACCCCGTACCGTTCTGAACCTTCTTCTCTTCTGAACCCCATACTGTTCTGAACCCCCTACAGTTCTGAACCTCATACAGTTCTGAACCATATTCTCTTCTGAGCCCTGTACTGTTCTGAACCCTGTACTGTTCTGAACCCTACAAGTTTCGATACCCTCTACGGTTCTGAACCCTGTACTGTTCTGAACCCTCTTCTCTTCTGAACCCTCTTCTCTTCTGAACCCTGTACTGTTCTGAACCCTCTTCTCTTCTGAACCCCCTACTGTTCTGAACCCTCTTCTCTTCTGAACCCTGTACTGTTCTGAACCCTCTTCTCTTCTGAACCCCCTACTGTTCTGAACCCTCTTCTCTTCTGAACCCTGTACTGTTCTGAACCCTCTTCTCTTCTGAACCCCGTACTGTTCTGAACCCTCTTCTCTTCTGAACCCTGTACTGTTCTGAACCCTCTTCTCTTCTGAACCCTGTACTGTTCTGAACCCTCTTCTCTTCTGAACCCTGTACTGTTCTGAACCCTCTTCTCTTCTGAACCCCCTACTGTTCTGAAACCTGTGCTTATACATCTGCATTTCTTGCCTAAAACCCCAGAGAGCAAGCAATGCAGATGTAGAAGCACGGTAGCTAGGAAAAAACTCCCTAGAAAGACAGGAACCTACAAAGAAACCTAGAGAGGATCCAGGCAGGGTTGGCGAGTCCTCTTCAGGCTGTGCCGGGTGGAGATGACAAGAGTAAATGGCCATTAAGGCCAGATTGTTCTTCGAGATGATTAAACGTTCATAGATGACCAGCAGGCTGAAGTTTATTTAGTGCCCTGTCTTCTGAATCCCCTACTCTTCTGAACCCCCTACTCTTCTGAATCCCCTACTCTTCTGAATCCCCTACTCTTCTGAACCCCCTACTCTTCTGAACCCCCTACGCTTCTGAATCCCCTACTCTTCTGAACCCCTACTCTTCTGAACCCCCTACTCTTCTGAACCCCTACTCTCCTGAACCCCTACTCTTCTGAATCCCCTACTCTTCTGAACCCCCTACTCTTCTGAACCCCCTACTCTTCTGAGCTCTCTGCTCTTCTCCCTTGGCTAATGTTACCGAGTGTACTATCCTGGCTAAATAAATCAAAATGAAATCTTCTGAACCCTGTGCTCCTCGCATGCATCAGTCTTCTCTGTCAGTAAGAGTTGAATGAATCACCACCGACCAGCCATTCAATCACAGCTTTGGCCTTCAGCTATCAAGTTCAGCGTTAGATAATCTTTCTGACTGACTACACTTCAGACTTATTCCAGGGGCCAGTAAATCCACGGTCAGCACAAGAGCACAACCAGCTAGAGTATATTGATTCTACTGAACACCATAAATACTATTTCCATAGGAGATGGTCTTTCTGTATCTCTGCCTGACTTATTCCAGGGGACAATAAACCAGCTAGCACATTGGTTCCTTGGAAGTTGTGGGAACATATGTTATTTTCATTGACTGTGGCAATTAAGACATACATTTCCTGACTGACTGGTACAACATATATATATATATATATTTTAACATTCTGGGAACAGAAGTGAACATTTTGCCTGCTCTGGGAACGTTTATTTTTAGATTGCAGGTAGGTTCTGAGAACATTTTACTCCGGTTTTAGGGAGGTTCTGAGAACATTTTACTCCGGTTTTAGGGAGGTTCTGAGAACATTTTACTCTGGTTCCTTGAAAGTCTTCCTGTGAGGTTTTATTAACGCTCCGAGAACGGGATTTATAGGTAGTTTAGAGTTTTTAATTTAGATTTTTTTCTATAACTTCCTTAAAACTTGGATATTCAGCTAGCTGGATATACGCTGCACCGGCAGGATAGAACAGCACAATCCGGTAAGATGTGGGGGGGCGGTCTGTGCATATTTGTAAACATGAGTTGGTGCACGAAATCTAAGGAAGTCTCTAGATTTTGCTCGCCAGAAGTAGAGTATAGTCTGATAAACTGCAGGCCACACTACTTGCCTAGAGAGTTCTCACCTATACTTTCTAGATCACCTGTACTCTACACACAGAGACTTGTAAAAAGCTCTCCCTTGCCCGACCAAAACTCTATCCTCCTGATTCCTGCTTACAAGCAAAAATTATAGCAGGAAACATCAGTGACTCGGTCTATAAAAAAATGGTCAGATGAAGCAGATGCTAAACTACAGGACTGTTTTGCTATCACAGACTGAAACATGTTCCAGGATTCTTCCGATGACATTGAGGAATTCACCACATCAGTCACTGGCTTTATCAATAAGTGCATTGAGGACGTCGTCACCCACAGTGACTGTACGTACATACCCCAACCAGAAGCCATGGATTACAGGCAACATTCGCACTGAGCTAAAGGGTAGAGGTGCCGCTTTCAAGGTGCGGGACTCTAACCCGGAAGCTTACAATAAATCCCGCTATGCCCTGCGACAAACCATCAAACAAGCAAAGCGTCAATACAGGGCTAAGATTGAATCATACTACACAGGCTCCGATGCTCGTCAAATGTGGCAGGGCTTGTAAACTATTACAGACTACAAAGGGAAGCACAGCCACGAGCTGCCCAGTGACACGAGCTTACTAGACGAGCTAAATCACTTCTATGCTCACGTCGAGGCAAGCAACACTGAGGCATGCATGAGAGCATCAGCTGTTCCGGCCGACGTGAGTAAGACCTTTAAAAAGGTCAACATACACAAGGCTGCAGGGCCAGATGGATTACCAGGACGTGTGCATGTGCTGACCAACTACCAGTTGTCTTCACTGACATTTTCAACATGTCCCTGATTGGGTCTGTAATAACCAATATGCTTCAAGCAGACCACCATAGTCCCTGTGCCCAACAACACAAAGGCAGACCCGTAGCACTCATGTCCGTAGCCATGAAGTGTTTTGAAATGCTGGTCATGGCTCACATCAACACCATTATCCCAGAAACCCTAGACCCACTCCAATTTGCATACTGTCCAAATAGATCCACAGATGATGCAATCTCTATTGCACTCCACACTGCCCTTTCCCACCTGGACAAAAGGAACACCTATGTGAGAATGCTATTCATTGACTACAGCTCAGTGCTCAACACCATAGTACCCTCAAAGCTCATCACTAAGCTAAGGACCCTGGGACTAAACACCTCCCTCTGCAACTGGATCCTAGACTTCCTGACGGGCTGCACCCAGGTGGTGAGGGTAGGTAGCAACACATCTGCCATGCTGATCCTCAACACTGGAGCTCCCCAGGGGTGCGTGCTCAGTCCCCTCCTGTACTCCCTGTTTACCCACGACTGCAAGACCAGGCACGACTCCAACACCATCATTAAGTTTGCAGATGACACAACAGTGGTAGGCCAGATCACCGACAACGACGAGACAGCCTATAGGTAGGAGGTCAGAGACCTGGCCGTGTGGTGCCAGAATAACAACCTATCCCTCAACGTAACCAAGACAAAAGAGATGATTGTGGACTACAGGAAAAGGAGGACCGAGCACGTCCCCATTCTCATCGACGGGGCTGTAGAGGAGCAGGTTGAGCGCTTCAGGTTGAGCTCACACAGGAGGTTGAGCGCACACATTTCACCTGTTGTATTCGGCGTACGTGACAAATAAACTTTGATTTGATTTGAAACTTCCTCTGAATCTTTCAATAAGACCTCTAGCTTATTTGAAGACCACACAAAGATAGGACAAATGTAAATTAATTTCATTAGGCATTATTCATACAAACACATTTTTGTTTATTGTGACACAGCGTCAGTGAGATTCAAACCTATAATCTTCTGTTATATATCCATAGAATTAGGCCACTGCACCACCAGGATACAGCTAGCATACTGTGTTTTTTACGCATACAAAGCGGTTAATTTTAGTCTACTAAAACAGACCCCATTTCAAAGGAAACAAGCACTCCTTAATAAGATCAGGTGTGACTAATTAGTGGGTGCAGCCAACACACCTAAATACGCTTAACAAGATAGAGGATAGAGAGAGTTTTGTTGATGCTGAGAACGGAATGTAGTATATGTTTTAAATAACATTCTTAGAACATAGAACCATTTTTCTTGTGGTTTTTATGGAAAGTTTTCTCAACGTTATCTGAACAATTTGAGAACATGACTTCAAACAGAACCATGAGGAAACCTGTAGTAAACGTTACGCTGAAGTACTGAAATCCCCACAGAAGAACATTGTTTTCTTAGAGTCTGAATAATTTGAGAGCATTCCCAATGTTCAACCAGTTGGAGAACATTCCAGGAACATTACCAGAATTGAAATGAAATGTAACCATGTTTGAACTTTTAGGAAATATTATGTTAAAGTAATGAAATACCAAGAAAATATTTTCCTTAAATGTGCTGAGAATCTTCCAAAGCCAAGCAACTATCCTGCACCATTCCCAGAAAGTTGTGGGATGGTTGTATGCAAAACAACCATAGGACAACCACGCTCTCACCAAGCTCTTAGAAACATACGGTTCTCAGAACGTTATGCGCTAGCTGGGTAATACGTAGTGAACTCAACGACCAGTACTGCATCACTTCTCAGTATTTCCATAGTAGATGGTATTTCTGTCTCTCTGTCTGACTATCTTTCTCACTTATTCCCGGGGGCCAATAATCAGTAGGCCCAAACTCAATGACAGTGCTGACTATCCTCTGTATAACTCCTCCATATTTCCATCAATGTTCTGTTTCCTGTCAGCACACAGGAGTGTCACCACAATGGGCTCTGCTAAATGCCACCTACAGTACATCACCATAAAGATCTCCATAGTGGTTTCCCTTTCTCGGGTTGCAGAACCAATCCCAATCACTGCTTCAACACCACAAAAACAAACACTCTTTCGCAATTTTGCTCTCGCAAGCACAGGGTTCACTCTGCTGCCATATAGCAGACAGAGACAATACACAAGCTTCAAAGACAGAACCGAAAGACTGAAACACAGCTTCTATCACCAGGCCATCAGATTGTTTAACAACTTCTATTGCCAGACCATCAGACTGTTGAACAGCTTCTATCACCATCAGACTGTTGAACAGCTTCTATTACCAGACCATGAAACTGTTGAACAGCTTCTATTACCATCAGACTGTTGAACAGCTTCTATTACCATCAGACTGTTGAACAGCTTCTATTACCAGACCATCAGACTGTTGAACAGCTTCTATTACCAGACCATCAGACTGTTGAACAGCTTCTATTACCATCAGACTGTTGAACAGCTTCTATTACCATCAGACTGTTGAACAGCTTCTATTACCATCAGACTGTTGAACAGCTTCTATTACCATCAGACTGTTGAACAGCTTCTATTACCATCAGACTGTTGAACAGCTTCTATTACCATCAGACTGTTGAACAGCTTCTATTACCATCAGACTGTTGAACAGCTTCAATCTCCAGACCATCAGACTGTTGAACAGTTTCTATTACCATCAGACTGTTGAACAGCTTCTATTACCATCAGACTAACAGCTTCTATTACCATCAGACTGTTGAACAGCTTCTATTACCATCAGACTGTTGAACAGCTTCTATTACCATCAGACTGTTGAACAGCTTCTATTACCACCATCAGACTGTTGAACAGCTTCTATTACCATCAGACTGTTGAACAGCTTCTATCACCATCAGACTGTTGAACAGCTTCTATTACCATCAGACTGTTGAACAGTTTCTATTACCATCAGACTGTTGAACAGCTTCTATCACCATCAGACTGTTGAACAGCTTCTATTACCATCAGACTGTTGAACAGCTTCTATTACCATCAGACTGTTGAACAGCTTCAATCTCCAGACCATCAGACTGTTGAACAGTTTCTATTACCATCAGACTGTTGAACAGCTTCTATTACCATCAGACTAACAGCTTCTATTACCATCAGACTGTTGAACAGCTTCTATTACCATCAGACTGTTGAACAGCTTCTATTACCATCAGACTGTTGAACAGCTTCTATTACCATCAGACTGTTGAACAGCTTCAATCTCCAGACCATCAGACTGTTGAACAGTTTCTATTACCATCAGACTGTTGAACAGCTTCTATTACCATCAGACTAACAGCTTCTATTACCATCAGACTGTTGAACAGCTTCTATTACCATCAGACTGTTGAACAGCTTCTATTACCATCAGACTGTTGAACAGCTTCTATTACCATCAGACTGTTGAACAGCTTCTATTACCATCAGACTGTTGAACAGCTTCTATTACCATCAGACTGTTGAACAGCTTCTATTACCATCAGACTGTTGAACAGCTTCTATTACCATCAGACTGTTGAACAGCTTCTATTACCATCAGACTGTTGAATCACCATCAGACTGTTGAACAGCTTCTATTACCATCAGACTGTTGAACAGCTTCTATTACCAGACCATCAGACTGTTGAACAGCTTCTATCTGTTGAACAGCTTCTATTACCATCAGACTGTTGAACAGCTTCTATCACCATCAGACTGTTGAACAGCTTCTATCACCATCAGACTGTTGAACAGCTTCTATTACCATCAGACTGTTGAACAGCTTCTATTACCATCAGACTGTTGAACAGCTTCTATCACCATCAGACTGTTGAACAGCTTCTATTACCATCAGACTGTTGAACAGCTTCTATTACCAGACCATCAGACTGTTGAACAGCTTCTATCACCATCAGACTGTTGAACAGCTTCTATTACCAGACCATCAGACTGTTGAACAGCAAGATTGAATCTCTGAGTTGACAAGGTAAAAATAAGTTGTTCTGCCCCTGAACAAGGCAGTTAACCCACTGTTCCTAGGCCGTCGTTGTAAATAAGAATTTGTTCTTAACTGACCTGCCTAATTAAATAAAGGTTAAAAAAACAAGCCTAAAATAGCATTTTCCTTGTGAGGACTGCTGGTACCCAAAAGGATACACACACACACACACACACACACACACACACACACACACACACACACACACACACACACACACACACACACACACACACACACACACACACACACACACACACACACAAAAACAATTAGCGCCACAATCAGCACCTTTGTCCGAGTTACAGATAGACATGATCCAAGCCAGTTTAACGCATCCACACCCACAGGAGAGGGGAGGAGAGGGGGAGGAGAGTACTTAGGGTTTATGTCTTTGTGGCAACTAGTGACGACGCCTCCTCTCCTTGTGCCTTCCTCCTTTTCTCCCCTCACAGCATACCATTGCAACTAGATGACCTCAGTATGTCTCAGACAAAATGAGAATGATTGAACAGAGCTTTGGGAGACAACTGCGGGATATAAATGCTGTTGGTGTGTTCTAATATCGTCTCTGTTTTGTTTAGTTAGTGTGAGTGAGGCCTTACACTGAGCAGAGTGCAGTACAGTATAGTGTGTGTGTGTGTGTGTGTGTGTGTGTGTGTGTGTGTGTGTGTGTGTCATCCATTTCTGCAATCAGGGAATACTGAGCACACAGCTGTATGCAGGATTACCATTATTGTAATATCATGCATCCTCCGAAAGCTTGTTAAGATGTTAAGATAATAGGACATACCGTTTTCCCCTCATGGGGCTAAATGCTCCTCAGTTATTTTATTCTTAGAATGTATTTAAGGGGCAATCTGCAGTTCAAACAACAACAAAACGCACACCCGGCCAATGTTTTGGTAAACAGCTGAGGGTCGTGGCTGGAGAAAATGTTCCCACTCTCAAATCATAGACAGAGATATGGATACAACGACTGCTCATCCATGAGATCAGCATTACATTTAAACCATGGTTTGATTCTACACAGTTTTTCCTTTACGAGTACATTTTTACAAACAATGGTGTGAAAAAAGTTTAGATTTAGGTTCTGATGCTGTATAAGAGTTAAACTAAGCTCCTGAGATGCTTACAGTATGAGTTATTTTCTTCAAGAATCAATGTGTATATATTATTCAAAATAATAAATAAATAATAATAAATAACAGTCAAAATATGAATGTACCAATCACAGAGTACCCCTTTAATGAAAATGAAATAGTATAGACAATCACTGTGATGGGTGCTGAGATATTACAGCCCTGGATTTGAGGAGGAGATATCAAATAAAATGAAATGTTATCTGTCACATGCTTCGTAAACAAGACTGACAGCGAAATGCGTACCGTCTCTACCCAACAATGCACAGCATTTTATTTGAGAAATAATATAAAAAGTAAAAGCACATAATAATAAAAGTAATAATAAATACATAATGAGTAACTGTAACTTGGCTGTAGAGACGGGGTAAACTGTACCGATTCAATGTGAAAGGCTACGAGGTAACTGTGGTAGATACAGTGGGGTAAAAAAGTATTGTCAGCCACCAATTGTGCAAGTTCTAAAAAGATGAGAGGGGCCTGTAAATTTCATCATAGGTACACTTCAACTATGACAGACAAAATGAGAAAAAAAATCCAGAAAATCACATTGTAGGATTTTTAATGAATTTATTTGATAATTATGGTGGAAAATAAGTATTTGGTCACCTACAAACAAGCAAGATTTCTGTCTCTCACAGACCTGTAACTTCTTCTTTAAGAGGCTGCTCTGTCCTCCACTCGTTACCTGTATTAATGGCACCTGTTTGAACTTGTTATCAGTACATCTAAGTGTATCTCTGAGGTAGATATGTGCATATAACTAGGAATTAAGTAACTAGGCAACAGGATGGATAATATACAGTAGCAACATCAAATATGATGAGTCAAAAAAGGTTGGTGCAAAAAGGGACAATGCAGACAGTCCAGTTAGCTATTTAGTTAACTATTTAACTAACTATTTAGAAGAGTTATGGCTTGGGGTTAGAAGCTGTTCAGGGTCCATTTTTAGGGCCTTCCTCTGACACCGCCTGGTCCTGGATGGCAGGGAGTTCGGAAGCACTACCCTCCAGTTGCCATACCAAGCAGCGATGCAGCCAGTCAAGATGCTCTCGATGGTGCAGCTGTACAACCTCAGGACCCATGCTGAGTCTTTTCAAGCCTCCTGAGTGGGAAGAGTCATTGTTATGCCCTCTTCACGACTATGTAGGTGTGTGTGGACCATGATAGGTCCTTAGAGATGTGGACACCGAGGAACTTGAAGCTGTCGACCCTCTCCACTACAGCCCTGTAAACGTGAATGGGGTGTGCTCGGCCTTCCGCTTCCTGTAGTCCACAATCAGCGCCTTTGTCCGAGTTACTGATACACACACACACACACACACACACACACACACACACACACACACACACACACACACACACACACACACACACACACACACACACACACACACACACACACACACACACACACACACACACACACACACACACACACACACACACACACACACACACACACACACACAAAAGGCTTATTTAATATTTTCCACCTCAATGGAATCATCTCAAAGCAATTAATTTCTTGTGCTGGTTCTGAAAACAGTGTGAAAGCTCTGGGGACTACAGGAGTTTATTTCACAGGTCCCATACCACTATGTCTATTGTTTAACTGTTCAATCAAAGCTCATCTCCCTTGGACTTTCCCCTGAAATGAGTTCCTTTGATATTTTTAGTAGTAATTGTCCACCAATTTTGAATTGCAAAAGGTTGGTAGTTATATTAAAGGAAGTGCCCTTTAATGTTAAACCACACGGACCATCCAATAAGACTTGCCAAAGCCCCAAAATCCAGCATTTTAAAATGTCCCTCTGCACCGTCTCTGACTTCGAGGAAGATTTTAACCCACTTAACCCCCAAATATCTCAACATTTTGACCCTCATTGGCGCAGGTAGCCTTAGTGGTTAGAGTGTTGGGCCAGTACCTGAAAGGTTGTTGGATCAAATCCATGAGCTGACAAGGTAAAAATCTGTAGTTGTGCACCCTGATCAAGGCAGTTAACCCACTGTTCCCTGGGTGTTGTGGATTTTGATAAAGGCAGCCTGCCTCACCACTCTGATTCAGAGTGGTTGGGTAAGATGCAGGAGACACATTTCAGTTGAATGCATTCAGTTGTTCAACTGACTAGGTATCCCCTTTTCTCTACCTCCACAATAGTGTGGGCGGGCAGGCGGGCAGGGAGGCTCTACCTATCCTGTCAGCAATGATGACTGATAAGCAGACAGGTCTGGTACCTCCACAGCAGTGAGTGGGTGCAGGGAGGCTCTACCGATCCTGTCAGCAATGATGACTGATAAGCAGACAGGTCTGGGACCTCCACAACAGTGAGTGGGTGGAGGGAGGCTCTACCGATCCTGTCAGCAATGATGACTGATAAGCAGACAGGTCTGGTACCTCCACAGCAGTGAGTGGGTGGAGGGAGGCTCTACCGATCCTGTCAGCAATGATGACTGATAAGCAGACAGGTCTGGGACCTCCACAGCAGTGAGTGGGTGGAGGGAGGCTCTACCGATCCTGTCAGCAATGATGACTGATAAGCAGACAGGTCTGGGACCTCCACAGCAGTGAGTGGGTGGAGGGAGGCTCTACCGATCCTGTCAGCAATGATGACTGATAAGCAGCGTTGACTCATTAACAACTGGAGAACAAGATGCCTGAGGCCCTAGTTATTTTGTTGAATTACTGACTAGTGACTGTGACATTAATATGAGGCCTTTTCAGCGCCCTCTAACTCTCTCTCTACTCTTGACGGCCCGGGCCACTGGTTTCCCAACCTGTGTGCATACTGGATGTATCAAGTGCTGATTTGGGACCAGTTTATAAATCACAAGGGAAAAGGTTACATGGACATGGAAAGAACTGATCCTAGATCTCTACTCTGGATGGACCCGCCCAGACCTCTGATATCTAGTTCATCCCTATTCTCCACCCTTCTTCCGAAGTGTGGACTTGCACACTTCTTTTCATAGATTTAAAAGCATTGCATTGGTGTAATCATTGGCTAAAGGAAGGTCTTTTGAATACATGACAGGAAGTCTTAGCACTTTGAGAGAAGAATGAGGATGCAGCCTTACTAGATGGAAAGCTGCTGAGAGAGAGACAGAGTGAGAGAGAGTGAGAGATGGAAAGAGGGAGAGATACAGAGAGATAGACAGAGAGAGATTGACAGAGAAAGAGAGAGAGTGAGAGATTACACCCTGAGAGAGGTCTCAGCCTCCAGTATTTATGCTGCAATAGCTTATGTGTCGGGGGGCTAAGCTCAGTCTGTTATATCTGGAGTACTTCTCCTGTCTTATCCGGTGTCCTGTGTGAATTTAAGCATGCTCTCTCTAATTCTCTCTCTCTCTCTCTTTCTCTCTCTCTTTCTCTTGGAGGACCTGAGCCCTAGGACCATGCCTCACTACATGGCCTGATGACTCCTTGCTGTCCCCAGTCCATCTGGTCGTGCTGCTGCTCCAGTTTCAACTGTTCTGCCTGCGGCTATGGAACCCTGACCTGTTCACCGGACGTGCTACCTTGTCCCAGACCTGCTGATTTCAACTCTCTAGAAACAGCAGGAGCAGTAGAGATACTCTGAATGATTGGCTATGAAAAGCCAACTGACATTTACTCCTGAGGTGCTGACCTGCACCCTCTACAACCACTGTGATTATTATTATTTGACCCTGCTGGTCATCTATGAACATTTGAACATCTTGGCCATGTTCAATTATAATTTATACCCTGCACAGCCAGAAGAGGACTGGCCACCCCACATAGCCTGGTTCCTCTCTAGATTTTTTCCTAGGTTCTGGCCTTTCTAGGGAGTTTTTCCTAGCCACCGTGCTTCTACACCAGCTCTACTTGCTGTTTGGGATTTTAGGCTGGGTTTCTGTACAGCACTTTGTGACATCATCTGATGTAAGAAGGCCTTTATAATGACATTTGATTGATTTGATTGATGAGCAGATGAGCTTTAGAGTTAAATAAACTTGGATTTTTCAGCAAGCACATTTACAGGATATTACCTTCCAAAATATAACCTTCACTCCAAATCAAAACTCCAAACCTACAACCTGATTTTGGACGGAATTACCTGGAAGGATTCCTACTACAAAAGATGATTATTTCCAAGATATACAGCAAATGCTCTGTCAAACAAACAGCAGAAACCTGAAAACACCATTCAACCTGGAACTGAGTGAATAATGTTTAGTCTGAAACTATTTTAAATCCAAAAAGAAAAAAACATTACAATAATATTTTTTACTCTATAAGGACTGAATGCTAAGTCAAGGCTACCAAGCTTGCTAGGACAGATACAGATACAACTTCAATTAGCACTGAGGTCTGAAGTGAGAGTTGTCAAAGCCCTTGAGCCGAACAAATGGCAGGAGAATCTCAAAGCCTACCCAACCCCCCAAATGCAGAGGCCTTAGATGCCTCCTCCTGCTGTTCAGTGGTAATTACAATACTGTACCCTCTGGATATAAAAAATGATAAGGGACGAAAAGAGTACAAGAATAAGGTTCTTATGGAAAATCCAGAGACACTTTTTGTTGACTATTATAAAAATGGGAACATAAGCAACTTAATCTTCCACACAGACCATCCACTTGCATGGTGCAGTGCTATATTACCAATGGGTGGAAACTCAGGATACCAGACAACGAGGAGTCAGCCAATATGAACATGCACAAATCTGGAACAGTAATCGTATAGGGCAACCCCAAACAGTTTCAGCTGGACTTTCACATTATCAACGAGAGCTCAGCAGGACAAGCTCTCTCTTGAGAAAGATACCCCCACCCTGAGTGTGTCAGACCAGACCTCTTCATTACACAACCCCACAGACGAGAAACCCCAAGCGGAAAGTCGACTTCCCAGCACAGAGTACTAATCCCCCATTGACATGATGCATAAAATCACGCAGCTGGAGGTAAGGCAGGTGGAGCTGGAACAGCAGGTGAACACACTCCAGTCAGCACAAAAAATAGTCCAGCTCAACAACACCCCCTCTACCAGACCCGGATAGCTGGAGGTAGAGAGAGACATATCTGTATTCTGGACTGTGGTGAGACAACATCAACAGGAGAAAGAGCAGGAACAGGAGAAGAACAGAGCACTAGAGGACAGGATCAGAGTGCTGGAGAAGAGGGTAAGGGGGGTGTGTGTTACAGAGAACAACTATTAGAGAGCTGGCCACACCCACAGAGAAGCCAGCAGAACAGCCCACCTCAGCCCCCAACCAAAGTCTTGACACCACAGTGGAACAGTTCACCCCAGACCCTGACCATGGCTTCGACATCACAGCAGGACAGACAAATGAAGAACCCCAATCCCAGGGGATCCCAACCCCTCTGAGCACCCTCCCGACAGCCACCCTGATAGCCCTCCTGACTACCCCCTCACACCCACAAATCAAAATCAAATCAAATTTTATTTGTCACATACACATGGTGTAATGCGAGTGTAGCGAAATGCTTGTGCTTCTAGTTCCGACAATGCAGTAATAACCAACGAGTAATCTAGCTAACAATTCCAAAACTACTACCTTATACATACAAGTGTAAAGGGATAAAGAATATGTACATAAAGATATATGAATGCGTGATGGTACAGAGCGGCATAGGCAAGATGCAGTAGATGGTATCGAGTACAGTATATACATATGAGATGAGTATGTAAACAAAGTGGCATAGTTTAAAGTGGCTAGTGATACATGTATTACATAAAGATGCAGTAGATGATATAGAGTACAGTATATACGTATACATATTAGATAAATAATGTAGGGTATGTAAACATTATATTAAGTAGCATTGTTTAAAGTGGCTAGTGATATATTTTACATCAATTCCCATCAATTCCCATTATTAAAGTGGCTGGAGTTGAGTCAGTGTGTTGGCAGCAGCCACTCAATGTTAGTGGTGGCTGTTAAACAGTCTGATGGCCTTGAGATAGAAGCTGTTTTTCAGTCTCTCGGTTCCAGCTTTGATGCACCTGTACTGACCTCGCCTTCTGGATGATAGCGGGGTGAACAGGCAGTGGCTCGGGTGGTTGTTGTCCTTGATGATCTTTATGGCCTTCCTGTGACATCGGGTGGTGTAGGTGTCCTGGAGGGCAGGTAGTTTGCACCCTGGTGATGCGTTGTGCAGACCTCACTACCCTCTGGAGAGCCTTACGGTTGTGGGCGGAGCAGTTGCCGTACCAGGCGGTGATACAGCCCGACAGAATGCTCTCGATTGTGCATCTGTAGAAGTTTGTGAGTGCTTTTGGTGACAAGCCGAATTTCTTCAGCCTCCTGAGGTTGAAGAGGCGCTGCTACGCCTTCTTCACGATGCTGTCTGTGTGGACCAATTCATTTTGTCTGTGATGTGTACGCCAAGGAACTTAAAATACTACCCTCTCCACTACTGTTCCATCGATGTGGATAGGGGGGTGTTCTCTCTGCTGTTTCCTGAAGTCCACAATCATCTCCTTAGTTTTGTTGATGTTGAGTGTGAGGTTGTTTTCCTGACACCACACTCCGAGGGCCCTCACCTCCTCCCTGTAGGCCGTCTCGTCGTTGTTGGTAATCAAGCCTACCACTGTTGTGTCGTCCGCAAACTTGAAGATTGAGTTGGAGGCGTGCGTGGCCACGCAGTCGTGGGTGAACAGGGAGTACAGGAGAGGGCTCAGAACGCACCCTTGTGGGGCCCCAGTGTTGAGGATCAGCGGGGTGGAGATGTTGTTACCTACCCTCACCACTTGGGGCGGCCCGTCAGGAAGTCCAGTACCCAGTTGCACAGGGCGGGGTCTCGAGCTTGATGACGAATTTGGAGGGTACTATGGTGTTAAATGCTGAGCTGTAGTCGATGAACAGCATTCTCACATAGGTATTCCTCTTGTCCAGATGGGTTAGGGCAGTGTGCAGTGTGGTTGAGATTGCATCGTCTGTGGACCTATTTGGGCGGTAAGCAAATTGGAGTGGGTCTAGGGTGTCAGGTAGGGTGGAGGTGATATGGTCCTTGACTAGTCTCTCAAAGCACTTCATGATGACGGAAGTGAGTGCTACGGGGCGGTAGTCAACTAGGGTCACCCTGCCACATAATAATACACACAGGCACAAACGACCTGAGAGCACAGCATGAAAGTGTGGCCACACTATTCAAAAGAGTGATTGAAAAAGCTTCTTCTACTTTCCCCAATGCACAAGTGGCTATCTCCTTCCTGCTACTACAGCGGGTAAATGCAAATATTTCCCATGACTGTGCCTCAAAACCAAATGTTAACCTGGCCCACCACTCCACACTGGACTTGAACAGCCCTTACAACCAGGTCCACCTATACAAGGCAGCAGTGCCCACCTTCGCCAGTACCTTAAATTACATTGCCCTCAACTGCAGCCCCAACACCTCACACAGGAGCAAAAGATCACTAGACACCTCGCAAAGACCAGCTAGACACTCCCAGACAGACCTGATTGATTTGATTGACATAGAGGACCCACGCCAAGAAGATGCTATAGATGCTATAAATGCTATAGATGTAAGGAAAAGTAGTGTAGAAACCTACCCAAAAAACTATTAGGCATTAAAAAATGTAGACAACTTACTGGACAAAATGTTTCACTGTAATAGTGAAGGTGTAAACTTAGCAGTAGAAACCTAAACAGTGTATTTGACCTCTCATCTTCCATATCAAATCTAAAATTGCAAACAGAAAACCGAAGAAAATGAACAACAATGACAAATGGTTTGACGGAGAATGCAAAATCCTAAGAATTAAATTTAGAAACCTATACAACCAAAACATTGAGACCCAGAAAACCCGAGCCTATGCCTTTACTATGGTGAATGACTAAACCCATACAGAAATACACAAGGGAAAAGAAGGAACAGCACATCAGAAATCAGCTCAATGTAATTGAAGAATCCAGAGGCTCTAAACACTTCTGGGAAAATTGAAAAACACTAAACAAACAACAACACGTTATCTATCCAAAACGGAAAGTTATCTATCTAAAATGGAGATGTATGGATAAACCACTTCTCCAATCTTTTCTCAAGTCTTCTCATGCTTTGTTGATTTCAAAAAAGCTTTTGACTCATTTTGGCATGAGGGTCTGCTGTACAAATTGATGGAAAGTGGTGTTGGGGGAAAACATACAACATTATAAAATCCATGTACACAAACAACAAGTTTGCGGTTAAAATTGGCAATAAACACACACATTTATTTCCACAGGGCCGTGAGGTGAGACAGGGATGCAGCTTAAGCCCCTTCCTCTTCAACATATATATCAATGAATTGACGAGGGCACTAGAACAGTCTGCAGCACCTGGCCTCACCCTACCAGAATCTGAAGTCAAATGTCTACTGTTTGCTGATGATCAGGTGCTTCTGTCACCAACCAAGGAGGGCTTAGAGCAGAACCTAGATCTTCTGCACAGATTCTGTCAGACCAGGCCCTGACAGTAAATCTCAGTAAGACAAAAATAATGGTGTTCCAAAAAAGGTCACGTTGCCAACACCACAAATACAAATTCCATCTAGACACCATTGCCATAGAGCACACAAAAAACTATACATACCTTGGCCTAAACTTCAGCACCACAGGTAACTTTCAGAAAGCTCTGAATGAGCTGAGAGACAAGGCATGAAGGGCCTTCTATGCAATCAAAAGGAATTTAAAATTCAACATACCAATTATGATCGGGCTAAAAATGAATCAGTTATAGAATCAGTTATAGAACCCATTGCCCTTTATGGTTGTGAGGTCTGAGGTCCGCTCACCAACCAAGAATTCACAAAATGGGACAAACACAGAAATATCCTCTGTGTACAACGTAAAACACCAAATAATGAATGCAGAGCAGAAGTAGGTCGATACCCGCTAATTATCAAAATCCAGAAAAGAGACATTAAATTCTTCAACCACCTAAAAGGAAGCGATTCCCAAACCTCCCAAAACTAAGTCATCACCTACAGAGAGATGAACCTGGAGAAGAGTCCCCTATGCAAGCTGGTCCTGGGGCTCTGTTCACAAACACAAACATACCCCACAGAGCCCCAGAACAGCAACACAATTAGACCCAAACAAATCATGAGAAAACAAAAGGATAATTACTTGACACATTGGAAATAATGAACAAAAAACAGAACAAACTAGAATGCTATTTGGCCCTAAACAGAGAGTAAACAGTGGCAGAATACCTGACCACTGTGACTGACCCAAACGTAAGGAAAGCTTTGACTATGTACAGACTCAGTGAGCATAGCCTTGCTATTGAGAAAGGCCGCCGTAGGCAGACCTGGCTCTCAAGAGAAGACAGGCTATGTGCTCACTGCCCACAAAATGAGATGGAAAATGAACTGCATTTGTGACCTGTTGCCACAAGAAAAGGGCAAGTGAAGAACAAACACCATTGTAAATACAACCAATGTACGACCATATTAGAGACACATATTTCCCTCAGATTACACAGATTACACAGAAAACAAACCCAGTTTTGATTAACTCCCATATCTACTGGGTGAAATTCCACAGTGTGCCATCACAGCAGCAAGATTTGTGACAGCAGCCAGATTTGCCACAAGAAAATGGAAACCAGTGAAGAACAAACACCATTGTAAATAGAACCCATATTTATGCTTTATTTATTTTCCCTTGTGTACTTTAACCATTTGTACATTGTTAAAACACTGTATATAGACATAATATGACATTTGACATGTCTTCATTATTTTGGAACTTCTGTGAGTGTAATATTTACTGTTAATTTGTATTGTTTATTTGACGTTTGTTTATTATCTACTTAACTTGCTTTGGCAATGTTAACATATGTTTCCCATGCCAATAAAGCCCTTAAATTGAATTGAATTGAAATTGAATTGACAGAGAGAAATAGACAGAGAGAGACAGACATAGTCAGAGATGGATGGAGAGATAGACAGACAGACAGAGACAGACAGAGACAGATAGAGAGAGAGAGACAGACACAGAGACAGAGAGACAAAGAGAGAGAGAGATGGGAAGAGGGAGAGCTAGAGAGACAGAGAGAGAAAGGAAAGAAACCCTAAATGTTCAGTCCTCATCATCCTCCCTGTACATTTTACATTTGAATCCACAGGACATGGTTTTCGATTACCCGTTTTCCAGTAGAAGGCTTTCACATGCACTTGGCCAATCCACTGTAATATAAGGACATTTTGACTCATCACACAATGTGGTTCCCTTGTCGTGTTACTACCTCTTCTCCTTTCATCTCAGCTGGATGGCACGGAAATTAATTCCAGGTTTGCTGTTGGTTTGCTGAATTACAATGAATCAGTATAACGAGTCAGGAGATGGAAGACAGCCGAGTGTCTGAGAAAGGAGGTTGCCTTCGATGAGAATGTAATGACGACAGATGGATTTTTTTTTAAAGTCTCAGAAACATGATGTAAATAAAGATGTCTCTCACTGAAGAGTAATGTGATGAGGAGATGGACGTATGGTTGGACCAAACAGAATCAGAATAATGTTTGACATGACAGAGAGCTGTGACTGGAATAATGTGTCCCACCCATTACAGTGCAATTCAAATGGATGTCTCTGTTACAGCCTGAATTCAAAATGGATGCACGTCATTTGTGACGCAGCCCTAGTCTGCTCTGCTATCAGTCTGCATGGTAACAGGTGTGTGCGGTCGTCGTGGTAACAGCAGCATGTGTGTGCCTGTTAATAAGGTCATGTGGGACTAGGATTAGAAAGTATCTCACAGGAATCTCACCCTCTCTGAACTCACACACATGCTGCAGCAGAGAACTGGGAATGGAGGGCTGTGTGTGTGTCTGTGTCTCTCTGTCTGTGTTTCTCTGTGTGTGTGTGTGTGTGTGTGTGTGTGTGTGTGTGTGTGTGTGTGTGTGTGTGTGTGTGTGTGTGTGTGTGTGTGTGTGTGTGTGTGTGTCTGTGTCTCTCTGTGTGTGTGTGTGGGTGTGTGTGTGTGTGTGTGTGTGTGTGTGTGTGTGTCTGTGTCTGTCTGTCTGTGTTTGTGTGTGTGTGTGTGTGTGTGTGTGTGTGTGTGTGTGTGTGTGTGTGTGTGTGTGTGTGTGTGTGTGTGTGTGTGTGTGTCTGTGTCTCTCTGTGTGTGTGTGTGGGTGGGTGTGTGTGCGAGAGTGAAAGAGAGAGAGTGAGAGTGTGTGCATGTGAGAGATAGAGAGTGTGTGTCAGATACAGTGCCTTCACCCCCTTGGCGTTTTCCTATTTTGTTACATTACAACCTGAAAATTAAATGGATTTTTATTTGGATTTCATGTATTGGACATACAGTCCAAATTGGTGACATGAAATGAAAAAATAACTTTATATAAAGTTAAATACATTTTTTTAAGTGGTGGGTGCTTATGTATTCACCCCATTTGCTATGAAGTCCCTAAATACGATCTGGTGCCAATTACCTTCAGAAGTCACGTAATTAGTTAAATAAAGTCCACCTGTGTGCAATCTAAGTGTCACATGATCTGTCACATGATCTCAGTATATATACACCTGTTCTGAAAGGCCACAGAGTCTGCAACACCACCAAGCAAGCGGCACCATGAAGACCAAGGAGCTCTCCAAACAGGTCAGGGACAAAGTTGTGGAGAAGTACAGATCAGGGTTGGGTTATAAAAAACGTCAGAAACTTTGAACAATCCACAGAACACCATTACATCCATTGTTAAAAAATAAAAAGAATACGGCACCACAACAAATCTGCCAAGAGAGGGCCACCCACCAAAAGAGACCAAAGATAACCCTGAAGGAGCTGCAAAGTTGTCCATAGGACCACTTTAAGCCGTTCACTCCTCAGAGCTGGGCTTTACCGAAGAGTGGCCAGAAAAAAGCCATTGCTTAAAGAAGAAAATAAGCAAACACATTTGGTGTTCGCCAAAACTCATGTTGGAGACTCCCCAAACATATGGAAGAAGGTACTCTGGTCAGATGAGACAAAAATGTTGCTTTTTGTCCATCAAGAACAACGCTATGTCTGGCGCAAACCCAACACCTCTCATCACCCCGAGAACACCATCGACACAATGAAGCATGGTGGTGGCAGCATCATGCTGGGGGGATGTTTTCATCGGCAGGGACTGTGAAACTGGTCAGAATTGAAGGAATGATGGATGGCGCTAAATACAGGGAAATTATTAAAGGAAACCTGTTTCAGTCTTCCAGTGATTTGAGACTGGGACGGAGGTTCACCTTCCAGCAGGACAATGACTCTATGCATACTGCTAAATCAACAATCAAGTGGTTTAAGGGGAAACATTTAAATGTCTTGGAATGGCTGAGTCAAAGTCCAGACCTAAATCCAATTGAGAATCTTAAAGATTGCTGTACACCAGCGGAACCCATCCAACTTGAAGGAGCTGGATCAGTTTTAAATGCTTTAATTGCTGCAAAAGGTGGTTCTACAAAGTATTGACTTTGGGGGTGAATAGTTATGCATGCTCAAGTTTTCTGTTTTTTTGTTTGTTTCACAAGAAAAAATATTTTGCATCTTCAAAGTGGTGGGCATGTTTTGTAAATCAAATGAGACAATCTATTTCAATTCCAGGTTGTAAGGCAACAAAATAGGAAAAATGCCAAGGGGTGGGAATACTTTCGCAAGACACTGTACCTGTAGTTCTAACTTTTAAGACCTCTAACTCTCTCTCTCTCTCTCTCTCTCTATCTCTCTCTCTCTCTCTCCATATATATATATATATATATATATATATATATATATATATATATATATGTGTGTGTGTAAGGGGTGCGTACTGGCGGCAGAGAAGTCAGGCGCAGGAGAGCAAAAGCAGTGTTACAATGGCGCAGTTTAATAATAATTTATCCCCGTAAACAGAACAATCAATGCAATGGGTACAGAACCCATCGCACGCCAGAATAACGTACACTTACAATAAACAATTCCGGATAAGGACAAGGGGGGAACAGAGGGTTAAATACACAACATGTAATGATGGAATTGAAACCAGGTGTGTGGGAAGACAAGACAAAACAAATGGAAAATGAAAAATGGATCAATGATGGCTAGAAGACCGGCGACGCCGACCACCGAACGCCGCCCGAACAAGGAGAGGAACCAACTTTGGAGGAAGTCGTGACACTGACATCTGTTTTTTTGGGGGAAAATCATGATTTCATTAAAAAAAATTTTTTATTGCCAGGGCCCAATTATGGCAATATTGCTCTAGAATGTTAAGGTTATGTTGAAGACCTTCTTTTGTTGGTGATAGAAGTACCAAATCATCAGCATATAGCAGGTATTTTACCTCTGTGTCAAATAGTGTGAGTCCTGGGGCTGGAGAATGGTCCAACATGTCTGCTAATTCATTGACATAAATGTTGAAAAGATTTGGACTCAAACTGCAGCCTTGTCTCACAATTCGAGGTTGTGAAAATAATTATGTTCTTTGGTTTTTGATTTTTATTGCACACTTGTTTTCCGTGTACATACATTTGACTAATTCATACACCTTACCTTGGAGATTTTTGTAAAATAGCCCTTCGTGCCAAATAGAATCAAATGCTTTTTTAAAGTTAATAAAGCAAGCAAAGATTATTCCCTCTCTTTTTCGGTGGACGTGTTTGTTAATTAGTGTAAGGTGCATATATGGTCAGTAGGGCGATGGTTTGGGAGAAAGCCAATTTGACATTTACTTATTACATTTTTTTTCTTGTAGAAAGATTTTAATTCTTGAATTCAAAATGCTACAGAAAACCTTTCCCAAATGGCTGTTTACGCAAATTCCCCTGTAAATATTGGGGTCTGATTTGTCTCCACTTCTGTGGATCAGGGGGATGATTTCCTGACGTCAGGAAAGCAGACAGAAGGTCGTACCATGTTGAACAACTTAAACACAGCATTTTGCAACTTTCATTTCTGATGTTATCTAAACCACAAGCTTTATTTCATTTGATAGATTTGAGCTTTTCATTTAGTTCTTGTTGGGTTATTTGGAATCTAATTGATTTTGGTTATTTTTAATGACTGAATCAAGGATGTTACATTTTTTATTGAATTTCTAATTGGTTCTGTTGTAAGTCTTTTTGTGGGATGTTTTTGCATAGATTATCAAAATAAGTTTTCCATATTCCTTCATCTTGTATGGCTAATTCTTGTGGCTTTGTCGTGCTTAAACTGTTCCACATGTCCCAGAACTGATTTTGGTCAATTGTGTTTTCAATTTCATCAGTGTCTCATTGTTATAATTACATTTCTTGCATTTCAGTGTAGGTTTATACTGTTTCAGAGTTTCAAAGTATTCATAAGTTACTTCTGGGTGGTTTTGCTGCTTATGTTTTTCATTTGACATTTGTCTTAGATGTTTTCTAATTGTTTTACATTCATTGTCAAACCATTTTTCAGAAACATTTAGCATTTCTTTGGTTTTCTCAAATGTTCTTTGATGTTTCTTTTTGGAAAATGCAGTTGATGTTTTGAGTCGCCGAATTGACACCTTCTTTATTGTTTTGGTATTGTGAGATATTTACAGTTTTTAACAATCACTTTGGCTCTAATTTCAGAACCTTGTGGTCATTTTTCAAAACTCTAGACACAAAACTCAAAACGGTCATCACTTGCAACACAGGTTCTCCAACACAGGTTCTCCAACACAGGTTCTCCAACACAGGTTCTCCAACACAGGTTCTCCAACACAGGTTCAAAACATTGCATTGTGCATTCATATCGTTAAAGAAACCTTGCACTTGCAGAATCATTGGTTCAAATAACTAATTTATCATGAAATACCATAGGAACATTCATTTAGATCACCCACACACAAGATACCGATAGTTTCACTGTGTAGTTGTTCATTAATCGTTAAATATTGTAGTACAAAATATGTGATACATGTTTCATTATGCTACTACACATAAATACATCACTGTAAAAGGACTAGTAGAGAGAATACTACAGACACAGTGGAATCATTGAACAAAATATGACATTTATTGATGAAATACACTAAAATCACAACATAGGTTTCTTTGAATCAAAGCAAAAATAATTAGCTACAAAAAAAGAACAAAAGATTGATTACTGTACTTCTATATTTCCATCAACCCTGTCTTGTGGATTTGGCCACAGGTTCTCATCCACATCACAATGGATGTTTTCATTAGCCAAACATCTTGGGAAGAATCTTTGGGCGAATCCAGTCCTGACACTGGTCTGCCGTGATGTCATTCCATGCGTCATCCATGGCCTGGAGAAGGGCAGCTTGTTCGTGAGGGCGCCTATCATATACCTTCCACCTCCATGTGAAGAAAAATTCCTCAATCGGGTTAAGGAAAGGAGAGTATGGGGGTAAGGACAGGGTGGTAAATTGTGGATGGGCCTGAAACCATGCTTGCACCATTTGAGCATGATGGAACCTGACATTATCCCACACAATGACATAGGTCACACCATCAGCTCTACAGACCTGATTTAGCTCATCAAGGAAGGTTACATTCGAACAGTGAATCATGTGGCTGCCTGCAACTCAATATATAGAGTATATAGAGTAGGGAGCTTTAGATGTTGTTCGACCAAACATTAGAACGGGCAAGATGCGTAATCTAAGCAACTTTGATCCTGGTATGATTGTTGATGCCACACATGGTGATTCCAGCATCTCAGAAACAGCTGCCTTCCTGGGGTTTTTACGCACTACAACAGTCTCTAGAGTTTACAGAGAATGGTGCGATAAACAAAACACATTCAGTGAGCCGCAGTTCTGTGGGCAAAAACACCTTGTTAATGAGAGAGGTCAGAGGAGAATGTCCAGACTCATTCAAGCTAACAGAAAGGCCACAAATGCTCAAATGACAGCTGTTTAAAACAGTGGTGTGCAGAAGGGCATTTCTCAACATACAACACCATGAATAATTCAGGCTGTTGTGGAGGCAAAAGGGGGTCCTACCCAGTACTAGATAGGTGTACCTAATAAAGTGGCCGGTGAGTGTACAGTAATGTCAAATCTGAAAACATGGTCTGGAAAAGTGGTACATGTGACCATAGAAACTGTGTCTGATGAAGAATGATGATTAAATATTACCTCCATAAATAATGTAGTCCAATTGGTTCATGTTCCACGGTAATTGGTGTCAATGGATCTCGTTATCCTGAAACTTTCATGATCTAAACATGGAATATTGTTCGGCAGGTTCCATAAAACTGTGCATTAAGAGTAATGCAACAGTTACTTATCATTTTGATCAGTTGTATCAACTGATAGTTAGATGATTGTAATGAAATTAATAGACAGTCATCTCAGATGTAATGTGTGAATTGCATTTTGAAATGGTAATACTTTGATGTTAAGTTGTGTCATTTTGAACAGGTGATTTTAGTTCAATGAACAAATGATCTTATCTTTATGTGTATTGTATCCAAGCAACTGGGAAAAGTGTTAAGAGCTGTGAAAAATGTGCATTTTGATCATTGGTTGTGAGTTGTGTGTCTAGAGTTTTGAAAAATTTGCATTTTGATCATTGGTTGTGAGTTGTGTGTAGAGTTTTGAAAAATGACATCAAGGTTCTGAAATTAGTGCCAAAGTAATTGTATAAAACTGTAAGAACTGTATAGAGTTCATAATTTCATTTCAGTTCAATGTTTCAATGAATCTCTCTGCACTGTTTTGAGCCCATCTTAACGATTGGTTTATGTTGTAGAGTTTATTGGTGTCACGTTCTGACCTTAATTCTTTTATTATGTCTTTGTTTTAGTATGGTCAGGGCGTGAGTTGGGTGGGTTGTCTATGTTTCTTTTTCTATGTTTTGGGATTTCTGTGTTTGGCCTGGTATGGTTCTCAATCAGAGGCAGCTGTCATTCGTTGTCCCTGATTGAGAACCATATTTAGGTAGCCTGGTTTCACTTTTGAGTTGTGGGTGATTATTTTCCGTGTCAGTGTTTGTTACCACACGGAACCGTTTTGTTTGTTTCACTTTGTTATTTTGTATTTTTATAGTGTTCAGTTTGTCATATTAATATGGACACTTACCACGCTGCAGATTGGTCCGACCTCTCTTACTCCTCATCAGAGGAAGACGACGAACGTTACAGAATCCCCCACCACCAAAGGACCAAGCAGCGTGGTAACAGGCAGCAGCAGCAGAGCTGGAGGCAGCGAAAGCTGAGAGGTGGCGGTATGAGGAGGCAGCACGGCAGCGCGGCTGGAAGCCCGAGAGGCAGACCCAAAAATGTATTGGGTGGGGGCACACGGGTAGTGTAGCGAAGTCAGGTAGGAGACCTGCGCCAACTCCCCGTGCTTACCGTGGAGAGAGAGGGACCAGGCAGGTACCGTGTTATGCCGTGAGGCGCACGGTGTCCCCGGTGCGCAGGCATAGCCCGGTGCGATACATAGCAGCGCCTCGTATCGGCCGGGCTAGAGTGGGCATCGAACCAGGTGCCATGAAGCCGGCTCAGCGCATCTGGTCTCCAGTGCGTCTCCTCTGGCCAGGGTACATGGCACCAGCCTTACGCATGGTGTCCCCGGTTCGCCAGCACAGCCCAGTGCGGGCTATTCCACCTCGCCGCACTGGCCTGGCTACGGGGAGCATTCAACCAGGTAAGGTTGGGCAGCCTCGGTGCTCGAGAGCTCCAGTGCGCCTTCACGGTCCGGTCTATCCAGTGCCACCTCCACGCACCAGCCCTCTGGTGGCAGCCCCCCGCACCAGGCTGTCTCTCCGTCTCCTCCCTACAGGTGCTCCCGCCTGTCCAGCACTGCCAGAGTCTCCCTCCAGTCCGGATCTGCCAGAGTCTCCCTCCAGTCCGGATCTGCCAGAGTCTCCCTCCAGTCCGGATCTGCCAGAGTCTCCCTCCAGTCCGGATCTGCCAGAGTCTCCCTCCAGTCCGGATCTGCCGGAGTCTCCCTCCAGTCCGGATCTGCCGGAGTCTCCCTCCAGTCCGGATCTGCCAGAGTCTCCCTCCAGTCCGGATCTGCCGGAATCTCCCGTCCGTCCGGTGCTGCCAGAATCTCCCGTCCGTCCAGTGCTGCCGGAATCTCCGTCCATTCGGGACCCGTGGCTTGGGTCCCCAGTCCGAGGTCGGCGGCGAGGGTTGCCGCATTAATTCACACACTCACACACACACACACACACACACACACACACAATTACATATAATTATTATAATACCAGTGCCAATAAAATAAAGAATAGCTGTAAACAAATGAATAAGAATGGAATAAGATTGCACAAAAAAAGTACAGTACAATGCAATGTAATCTGCAAACCCACGTGCGTGCGTGTGTGCATGTGTGCGTGTGTGCGTGTGTTTGTGTGTGTGTGTGTGTGTGTGTGTGTGTGTGAATTAAAAGGTCTGTCTAGTCCAGTAGTCTGCATATTAGAAGCAGTAGTTGGCACATCTCTCCAATTGTTCTAGGTTTCTTTTGCCAGAGGTTACATCAGCATATGTAGGTTGATGATCTGAATGATACATGGTGTGGACTGCATCATGTGGCGCACTTCTCTGCCCGACCCTAGAGTAGTGGTCAGTGGTGTGTTGTGATGGGCTGGATCTAGGAGAGCTGTGTTGTGATGGGCTGGATCTATAAGTTCTGTGTTGTGATGGGCCGGGTCTAGTAGAGCTGTGATATGATGGGCCGGGTCTAGGAGAGCTGTGTTGTGATGGGCCGGGTCTAGTAGTGCTGTGTTGTGATGGACCTGGTCTAGTAGAGCTGTGTTGTGATGGACCTGGTCTAGTAGAGCTGTGTTGTGATGGACCTGGTCTAGTAGAGCTGTGTTGTGATGGACCTGGTCTAGTAGAGCTGTGTTGTGATGGACCTGGTCTAGTAGAGCTGTGTTGTGATGGGCCTGGTCTTGTAGAGCTGTGCTGTAATAAGCTGTGTCTGGCTCTTCTCTCCTGGGGATGGTGGGGGTACTGTTTCAGAAAGTGGAGCGGGGGGGCTCTGCTGCTCTGGTGATGGGTGTGTGAGTCCCTGCCAAGTGTTGCATCCTGTCACGGCTGACGAAAGGAGAGGACCAAGGTGCAGCGTGGTGAGCATACATTTTCTTTATTAATCCAAAACAATAAACACTACAAAACCAAACCGTGACGCTCAAAGGCTATGTGCCCTAAACAAAGTCAACTTCCCACAAACACAGGTGGGAAAAAGGGTACCTAAGTATGGTTCCCGATCAGAGACAATGATAGACAGCTGTCCCTGATTGAGAACCATACCCAGCCAAAACATAGAGATAGAAAATAATAGAAACACAAAACATAGAATGCCCACCCCTACTCACGCCCTGACCAAACCAAAATAGAGACATAAAAAGGATCTCCAAGGTCAGGGCATGACACATATTTTAGTTCCTTGACAAAGGTTCTGATACTTGACAAAGGTTCTGATACTGTCCTGATCAAGATGATCAAGATGTACATTATTGTATAAGTGTTCACGTCAGAGTGGGGTGGTGAGCCGTTCTGACGTTGAGCAGTGAGACACAGTCCACAGTGATCTGTTGATTTATTTTGTCGATCAACTGTCCTGGGAAGTATTTTCTTGGTAAGAGGGTGGACACAACTATGTTGGTTGTTGGGAACACAGCCTGTGCCCGTTCTGCCACTCTTCTCACTGCCTCAGATACATTTCCACCTTTGGAATGAAGGTCGTTTGTGCCAGTGTGGATGATGATGTTGTCAGGGGTGTCAATCCTGGTCTGAATGAGTAGCTGCATTGCACTGTCAGTTGTAGGACACCAGAACTTATACACCTGGTGTCTAGGGAATTATCTTTCCTGGACTAAGAACTTCCCATTTGAATCAATAAGGATTGCAGTTGTTGGGTGATTGTCTGGGCTGGAGAAGACTGGGAGGCTGGTATTCTGACCTGGGCTGGAGCAGACTGGGAGGCTGGTATTCTGACCTGGACTGGAGCAGACTGGGAGGATGGTATTCTGACCTGGGCTGGAGCAGACTGGGAGGCTGGTATTCTGACCTGGACTGGAGCAGACTGGGAGGCTGGTAGGTTGACCTGGACTGGAGCAGACTGGGAGGCTGTTATTCTGACCTGGACTGGAGCAGACTGGGAGGCTGGTAGGTTGACCTGGGCTGGAGCAGACTGTGTTGGAGCAGACTGGGAGGCTGGTTGGCTGATCTGGGCTGGAGCAGACTGGTAGGCTGACGCTGTGTGGTGGAAGCCATGCTGGTCTCAGGCTCTGCCTGTGTTGTACCAAGCTGGTGGACATGTTCTCTTGATGCAGAGGACATAATGACTCGCTGCTGGTTGAGGGTGTCAATGTACCTCTCTCTTTGTTCTTGCTCCTTTCTTGTTGTGCTCAGATGGTCTCTGAGGTCATCATTTGTCTGACTCAGTTTGTCCATTCTGCTTTCTAATTTAGCAATAGATGCTCTGCTCTCCTCCCTGAACTGCGTCATCTCTTCTTTTAGTTTCTGGACAGTGTCCTCCTCTTGAAGCTTGTTCTCTCTGAACTCTTTGACCTCTGCTTCGATTAGAGAGAGGGTGTTGTGGAATCATTGCATAGCAGGTGTTCTTGGTGTTGTAGGCATGTCCTTGCATGTCTGCTGCAGGTGAGGTAGGTAGAGGGACACTGAGGGCATCTTGCTGGGTCACAGAGGCTGTTGGGGCATGCTTTTCTCCATCATCTCTTTCCTTTCCTTTTTCCTCAGTTTCTGAGATGAGTTCAGCTTCTACTTTTAGGGTAGCAAACATATTCTCTAAAGCCTGGAGGCTTGAATCATTGTCTTGTATCAATACAGTTCCATTATTGTAGAAGTTTATGGTTTGATACGTGTTGCTCTGGTCAGCTTCTTCATTTGTTGCTTGTTTTGTCTCCTATTCAGTCTTGCAGTTATCTTTTGCTTTGTACTTCACTCTTTGCTTTGTGATTCAATCTAAAATATTTGTAGGAGCTCATATTTTTCAGCAACTGCTCCTCAATTTGGAACTCTGGAAGCGCTCTCTCTCACTCTCTCACTCTCTCTCTGTCTTTCTCTCTCTCTCTCTCTCGCTCTCTCTCGCTCTCTCTCTCACTCTCTCTCTCGCTCGCTCTCTCTCTCTCTCACTTGTTCTCTCTCTCTCTCTCCCTCACTCTCTCTCTCACTTGTTCTCTCTCTCTCTCTAACTCTCTCTCTCTGTCTCTGTCAGGTCTGTGCGTACTGGTAGCGAAGTCAGGTGCAGGAGAGCAGAGAGTTGTGAACAGGCACACACGTTATTGAGGCAGGAGAAACCAACAGACGGACGCCACTGCGTCAAAACCTCCATCCCATAGGCAAAAGTGAAAAACGCGTAAAACAGTCACAATAATATATGCTTAACAATAAACATCTTTGTGAACAACACGGTATAAGCAAACCAGTCTGGCGCGTCAACAATTTACACGTAACACAAATAATTACCCACAAAGACATCAGGGGGAACAGAGGAAATAATTCCATGCAGTAATTTGGGAATGAAAACCAGGTGTGCAGGGAACAAGACAAAACAAATGGAACAATGAAAAATGGAGCGGCGATGGCTAGAAAGCCGGTGACGTCGACCGCCGAACGCTGAGGAGAGGAGCCGACTTCGGAGGAAGTCGTGACAGTCTCAATTCAATTCAGTTTGCTTTATTGGCATGATGGAACAATGTACTTACTTTCTCTCTCTATCTAGCCCTCTCCCACACTGTCCCGCTCTCTCTCTATCTAGCCCTCTCCCACACTGTCCCTCTCTCTCTCTCTCTCTAGCCCTCTCCCACACTATCCCTCTCTCTCTCTAGCCCTCTCCCACACTATCCCTCTCTCTCTCTCTAGCCCTCTCCCACACTATCCCTCTCTCTCTCTAGCCCTCTCCCACACTATCCCTCTCTCTCTCTATCCCTCTCTCTCTCTAGCCCTCTCTCTATCTCTCTCTCTCTCTAGCCCTCTCCCACACTATCCCTCTCTCTCTCTAGCCCTCTCTCTATCCCTCTCTCTCTCTAGCCCTCTCTCTATCCCTCCCACAGTCTGGTGGGTGACAGGGTGGCAGCTGTGGGTCATGGGCATAGAATTAATGACAAATTAGAGCTTTAGAACATGCATTGGAATACTAGCAACATGACAGAAAATCATCCATTTTGGTAACGGGAAAACTTTAATCAAATATCTCATCAAATATTGTGAAAAAAAATGAATATGTTTGTTAGCTAGATAGCCAGCCAGTTTTAGTGGAATGATTCCATCATTTTTTTGAATGAACTGCCAATATGCCGACATTCAATACAAACAGTGATCAAGGGTCTGGGTGAATGAGTCTGTGTCCCCCTATGGTCAAATGCAGGGTCAGGGAGGAGCCGGGAGGCTTGGTTTTACTCGATTACACACATCGTCAGGTTAGCTAAGATCAGCACAGGAAGTCTCTCCCTCACACCTGGCATTCAGCAAGAAGTCTCTCCCTCACACCTGGCATTCAGCAGGAAGTCTCTCCCTCACACCTGGCATTCAGCAGTAAGTCTCTCCCTCACACCTGGCATTCAGCAGTAAGTCTCTCCCTCACACCTGGCATTCAGCAGGAAGTCTCTCCCTCACACCTGGCATTCAGCAGGAAGTCTCTCCCTCACACCTGGCATTCAGCAGGAAGTCTCTCCCTCACACCTGGCATTCAGCAGGAAGTCTCTCCCTCACACCTGGCATTCAGCAGGAAGTCTCTCCCTCACACCTGGCATTCAGCAGGAAGTCTCTCCCTCACACCTGGCATTCAGCAGGAAGTCTCTCCCTCACACCTGGCATTCAGCAGGAAGTCTCTCCCTCACACCTGGCATTCAGCAGGAAGTCTCTCCCCCACACCTGGCATTCAGCAGTAAGTATCTCCCCCACACCTGGCATTCAGCAGTAAGTCTCTCCCCCCACACCTGGCATTCAGCAGTTAGTCTCTCCCTCACACCTGGCAGTCAGCTTTAAGTCTCTCCCTCACACCTGGCATTCAGCTTTAAGTCTCTCCCTCACACCTGGCATTCAGCTTTAAGTCTCCCCTCACACCTGGCATTCAGCTTTAAGTCTCTCCCTCACACCTGGCATTCAGCAGTAAGTCCTCCCTCACACCTGGCATTCAGCAAGCAGTAAGTCTCTCCCTCACACCTGGCATTCAGCTGTAAGTCTCTCCCTCACACCTGGCATTCAGCAGTAAGTCTCTCCCTCACACCTGGCATTCAGCAGTAAGTCTCTCCCTCACACCTGGCATTCAGCAGTAAGTCTCTCCCTCTCACCTGGCATTCAGCAGTAAGTCTCTCCCTCACACCTGGCATTCAGCAGTAAGTCTCTCCCTCACACCTGGCATTCAGCAGTAAGTCTCTCCCCCACACACCTGGCATTCAGCAGTAAGTCTCTCCCCCACACCTGGCATTCAGCAGTAAGTCTCTCCCCACACCTGGCATTCAGCAGTAAGTCTCTCCCCCACACCTGGCATTCAGCAGTAAGTCTCTCCCTCACACCTGGCATTCAGCAGTAAGTCTCTCCCTCACACCTGGCATTCAGCAGTAAGTCTCTCCCCACACCTGGCATTCAGCAGTAAGTCTCTCCCCCACACCTGGCATTCAGCAGTAAGTCTCTCCCCACACCTGGCATTCAGCAGTAAGTCTCACACCTGGCATTCAGCAGTAAGTCTCTCCCTCACACCTGGCATTCAGCAGTAAGTCTCTCCCTCACACCTGGCATTCAGCAGTAAGTCTCTCCCTCACACCTGGCATTCAGCAGTAAGTCTCTCCCTCACACCTGGCATTCAGCAGTAAGTCTCTCCCTCACACCTGGCATTCAGCAGTAAGTCTCTCCCTCAACCTGGCATTCAGCAGTAAGTCTCCCCCCACACCTGGCATTCAGCAGTAAGTCTCTCCCCCACACCTGGCATTCAGCAGTAAGTCTCTCCCCCACACCTGGCATTCAGCAGTAAGTCTCACACCTGGCATTCAGCAGTAAGTCTCTCCCTCACACCTGGCATTCAGCAGTAAGTCTCTCCCTCACACCTGGCATTCAGCAGTAAGTCTCTCCCCCACACCTGGCATTCAGCAGTAAGTCTCTCCCCCACACCTGGCATTCAGCAGTAAGTCTCTCCCTCACACCTGGCATTCAGCAGTAAGTCTCTCCCTCACACCTGGCATTCAGCAGTAAGTCTCTCCCACACCTGGCATTCAGCAGTAAGTCTCTCCCTCACACCTGGCATTCAGCAGTAAGTCTCTCCCTCACACCTGGCATTCAGCAGTAAGTCTCTCCCTCACACCTGGCATTCAGCAGTAAGTCTCTCCCTCACACCTGGCATTCAGCAGTAAGTCTCTCCCTCACACCTGGCATTCAGCAGTAAGTCTCTCCCTCACACCTGGCATTCAGCAGTAAGTCTCTCCCTCACACCTGGCATTCAGCAGTAAGTCTCTCCCTCACACCTGGCATTCAGCAGTAAGTCTCTCCCTCACACCTGGCATTCAGCAGTAAGTCTCTCCCTCACACCTGGCATTCAGCAGTAAGTCTCTCCCTCACACCTGGCATTCAGCAGTAAGTCTCTCCCTCACACCTGGCATTCAGCAGTAAGTCTCTCACCTGGCATTCACACCTGGCATTCAGCAGTAAGTCTCTCCCTCACACCTGGCATTCAGCAGTAAGTCTCTCCCTCACACCTGGCATTCAGCAGGAAGTCTCTCCCTCACACCTGGCATTCAGCAGGAAGTCTCTCCCTCACACCTGGCATTCAGCAGGAAGTCTCTCCCTTACACATTAGACTGTGAATACCATAAAGTTCAAAATAAACTACAAAATACTTTTTTTGAAATTAAAATGTGTTTTGTGTTTTGAAATGCATTTGTAAGTATCTGCCCCAAACAGCAGCAACATTCTAAGTAATGATTACAGAAACGTTTTACTTACTATGACTGTGATATGTTGTTGTTTTTCTACCGTAGTTAAAATGCACTGTCACTCTGGATAAGACGGTCTACTAAATTAGCAAAATGTAAATGTATATGTGAATATGAACTGCAGAGCACACTGGGTATTGTGATTGACCTTGTTTCGGGGTCATGTCTAGATGGGATAGCCTCGTACGAACAGTCCTGATCTCATGAACTCACGAGGCTATAGATGGGATACAGCTTAACCCAATTCTCCTAACCTGCTACGTTAATTCTCCTAACCTGCTACGTTAATTCTCCTAACCTGCTGCGTACGTTCTCCTACACCTGCTACTAAAAGTCCATTTGGACACAAGCTGTATCCTCTTAGACAACACCTCATTGGAATAATTGTCCATTTTAACATACACATTTATATTAAGTTAATTTAGCAGTAGCTCTTATCACACCATAGTGCCATCAGACTTCTGATCCTCTTCCCCCTCCCCCTCCCCCTCCCCTCCCCTCCTCCTCTTCTCCCTCTTCCACTTCCCCCTCTTTCACTTCCCCCTCTTCTTTTTCCTTCTCCTCCTCTTCCACCTCCTCCTCTTCCACCTCCTCTTCTCCTCCTCGCCCTCCTCCTCCTCATCTTCTCCTGCTTCCACTTTCCCCTCTTCCACTTCTTCCTCCTCC
Source organism: Oncorhynchus tshawytscha (assembly GCF_018296145.1). Classification (NCBI taxonomy): domain Eukaryota; kingdom Metazoa; phylum Chordata; class Actinopteri; order Salmoniformes; family Salmonidae; genus Oncorhynchus; species Oncorhynchus tshawytscha. The sequence continues at coordinate 75,297,657 of NC_056438.1, read as the reverse complement.
TCTTCCCTCCTCCTCTTCCCCCTCCTTTCCTCTTCTTCCTCCTCTCTCCACTTCTCCTCCCTCCTCCTCTCCTCTTCCCCCTCCTTCCCTCGCCCTCCTCTCCTCTTTCCCCTCTTCCCCTACCCAGGCCAGTTGTTTTACACTTGTTGTTGTTGGAACAATCCTCTGTCCAATTGTTGGTAGGTCTTTAATCCATCCTGCTGATATCCCAATAATGCAGCACAGCGAAGTGTGTGTTTGCACGTGTGTGTGTGTGTGTGTGTGTGTGCATAGCTCATCATGGCCGCTCCTAATAGGATCTAATGTATTAACCCTGAGGACAGTACTGCCAGCTGTCACCAGAGCCCCCTACTGGCTAGAGAAAGAGAGAGAGAGAGCGAGAGAGAGAGAGAGCGAAGATAGAGAGAAGAGGGAGAGAGAGAGCAGAGAGAGAGAGAAAGAGAGAGAGAGAGAGAGAGAAATACTGTGTGTGTGCCTGGAAAGTGTGATGCTCTTAGTCCCGTGTGGAATGATAGAGAGAGCTTCATCGCAGAAACCCCCTAAAGTGCTTTATTCGAGGAGGACAACTACTGCCTTCTTCCCTTTGTTTTGGCCAACCTCTACTTCCTCCATCTACTCCCTTTTCTCTTAATCCATCTCTTCCCCAATTCAGTCTTTTTTCTCACTTTCATTCTTCAGTCCCTCCCTTCTCTCCAAGGCTCTCTGTTTCCATATCTCCTCCCCCGTCTTCTATCTTTCCGTCTCCTGCCGTCCGGTCTGTCGCGTGTCCCATATAGACCTTGCTCTTTATGGCTGAGTGAAGTGACCAGCCAGGGACTCTGGTGGAGTGAGTGACCAGCCAGGGACTCTGGTGGAGTGAGTGACCAGCCAGGGACTCTGGTGGAGTGAGTGACCGGCCAGGGACTCTGGTGGAGTGAGTGACCGGCCAGGGACTGTGGAGGACTTTACGTGGGAGTAAGGATGGCGGTGAACTTTTCGGAGGTTTGGGGTCGGGTAAAGAATGTGTGTGCGCAGAACGGGCTCCTCATCCTGTCTGTGTTGGCCGTTGTCATTGGCTGCATGATGGGGTTCCACCTGCGGGGAAAGCAGCTCTCAGACCAGGTCAGTGTCAAACTAACACCTGCAGGGTGTCCTGTTCCCTCCCCCAACCAAAACAACTCCCTTCAATAGTTATCCCCACCGTCCCTAAAGGACCTGTTCCCTCGCCCCACCGTCCCTAAAGGACCTGTTCCCTCGCCCCACCGTCCCTAAAGAACCCTGTTCCCTCGCCCCACTGTCCCTAAAGGACCTGTTCCCTCCCCCAACCAAAACCCTCCCTTCAATAGTTATCCCCACTGTCCCTAAAGGACCTGTTCCCTCGCCCCACCGTCCCTAAAGGACCTGTTCCCTCCCCCAACCAAAACCCTCCCTTCAAAAGTTATCCCTACCTTCCCTAAAGGACCTGTTCCCTCCCCCCAACCAAAACCCTCCCTTCAATAGTTATCCCCACCGTCCCTAAAGAATCTGTTCCCTCCCCCAACCAAAACCCTCCCTTCAATAGTTATCCCCACCGTCCCTAAAGGACCTGTTCCCTCCCCCAACCAAAACCCTCCCTTCAATAGTTATCCCTACCTTCCCTAAAGGACCTGTTCCCTTCCCCAACCAAAACCCTCCCTTCAATAGTTATCCCTACCTTCCCTAAAGGACCTGTTCCCTCGCCCCACTGTCCCTAAAGGACCTGTTCCCTTCCCCAACCAAAACCCTCCCTTCAATAGTTATCCCTACCTTCCCTAAAGGACCTGTTCCCTCGCCCCACTGTCCCTAAAGGACCTGTTCCCTCCCCCAACCAAAACCCTCCCTTCAATAGTTATCCCTACCTTCCCTAAAGGACCTGTTCCCTCGCCCCACCGTCCCTAAAGGACCTGTTCCCTCCCCCAACCAAAACCCTCCCTTCAATAGTTATCCCCCTTCCCTAAAGGACCTGTTCCCTCGCCCCACCGTCCCTAAAGGACCTGTTCCTTCGCCCCACCCTCCCTAAAGGACCCTGTTCCTTCGCCCCACCCTCCCTAAAGGACCCTGTTCCTTCACCCCACCCTCCCTAAAGGACTCTGTTCCTTCGCCCCACCCTCCCTAAAGGACTCTGTTCCTTCGCCCCACCCTCCCTAAAGGACCCTGTTCCTTCGCCCCACCCTCCCTTAAGGACAGGACCCTGTTCCTTCCCTCCCTAAAGCCCCTTCGCCCCACCCTCCCTAAAGGACCTGTTCCTTCGCCCCACCCTCCCTAAAGGACCTGTTCCTTCGCCCCACCCTCCCTAAAGGACCCTGTTCCTTCGCCCCACCCTCCCTTAAGGACCCTGTTCCCTCCCACCTACAGTTAGAAGTACTCTGTTCCAGAAACACCTGGGTCTCCTGTTCCCATACCCTCTCAACCCCCACCCCCACCCCTCCACTATCCCTAAAACCCTCTGTCTGTCCAACCCCCACCCCTCCACTATCCCGAAAGTCCTCTGTTGGTCCTCCCTGTCAACTGGTCCTCTGTCCTCTGTTGGTCCTCCCTGTCCACTGGTCCCTCTGTCCCCTGCTGGTCCTCCCTGTCCACTGGTCCCTCTGTCCCCTGTTGGTCCTCCCTGTCCACTGGTCCCTCTGTCCCCTGTTGGTCCTCCCTGTCCACTGGTCCCTCTGTCCCCTGTTGGTCCTCCCTGTCCACTGGTCCCTCTGTCCCCTGTTGGTCCTCCCTGTCCACTGGTCCCTCTGTCCTCTGTTGGTCCTCCCTGTCCACTGGTCCCTCTGTCCCCTGTTGGTCCTCCCTGTCCACAGGTCCCTCTGTCCCCTGTTGGTCCTCCCTGTCCACAGGTCCCTCTGTCCCCTGTTGGTCCTCCCTGTCCACTGGTCCCTCTGTCCCCTAGCCCTGAAAAACACCCCTCAGTGTCCTCCAAAAAAATACCCCAAAACACACCACCTACCTATAACCCACATTGTTGTCCTAGCAAGTGACAATACCAACCTTATTTCACCTGTGTGATTGAAGGGTGAGCAAAATTGTTTGAATGACGCCTTTTGAACGTCTTTTGAACGTTTTGTGTTGCAGCTAGGTCTGTGAGTGTTACAGTACGTCTTTTGAACGTCTTTTGAACAGTTTGTGCTGCAGCTAGGTCTGTGAGTGTTACAGTACGTCTTTTGAACGTCTTTTGAACGTTTTGTGTTGCAGCTGGGTCTGTGAGTGTTACAGTACGTGTTTGAGAACTGAGGTGGGTAGAGAAAGAGGGGGACCTATAAGCTCTATAAGCTGTTGCTGTACAGACAAGCTCAGTAATGTTGCAGTACCAATGGCTGCTGTAGTTTAGCGGCTAGGCCTGATGCTACGCTACAGTGCTTCACGGCTCTGTCTCTAGGATGACACTGCTCAGACTGACTTACGGAAAGAGACACTGTTTCTGTTTACAAAATAGCTCAGCCCCAAAAAAGTATATACAAATTCTAGCACTTCCAGACACTTCAACTCATGTGGTGATTCTTGCTGTTGGGTAATGCCAACGGATCCCGGATCCCGGATCCCGGATACATAAAAAAAGAACAAGTAAACAGCCAATAACACCAGTATGCTGCGTTTTAGCCCATCTATGTGACTGACAGCAAAGCCTCAACAGCCACTAGCAATCCTAAATCTCATCAATTATCAGACCGATGAGAAGTCTGAGACAGAGGTGAAGTCTGAGACCGATGAGAAGTCGCCTATTTTGTTCACAGACAGGACAAGTGAAGCCAAACAAATTCACAGGGACGGGATCATAATTGATGAGATTTAGGATTGCTAGTGGCTGTTGAGGCTTTGCTGTCAGTCACATAGATGGGCTAAAACGCAGCATACTGGTGTTATTGGCTGTTTACTTGTTCTTTTTTTATGTATTTGTATAGTGCTGATAGGGACACAGAGAGGAAGGCAGATGCAGAGTAGTGGTGGGGTCGGGTCGGGTCGGGATACCTAACCAGTACCCACACTGTAGGTGACGTGCTGCAGGCGGCAGCGTTTCCCGCTAGACATTCGATGTTTATCAGATACATGACAGAATATACTGTAATTACTGTAATTAGTTTGAGGGCATCCTGTTCAAGTTGCCTTTACAAAGATAATTACTGCACACAATGTACACAATCAGCTGTGCTAATGTTACACATGTAGTGTGTGACACTCAATCAGTCCTGTGTGTTATGAAAATAAACTTTGAAATTGTGTACCAGTGTGTCATCATAATAATTGCTGCAATGAAACAAGAAATTGTCTCATTATGTTGTATACCGGTGTGTCATTATAATAATTGATGCAATTAAACAAGAATGTATGTATAATTTGATACAGAGGACAGAGCACTCCCCCATTCTCATCGACGGCGCTGCAATGGAGCAGGTTGAGAACTTCAAGTTCCTTCGCGTCCACATCACCAACAAACTAACATGGTCCAAGGACATCAAGACAGTCGTGAAGAGGACACATCCCCAACAAACTAACATGGTCCAAGGACACCAAGACAGTCGTGAAGAGGACACATCCCCAACAAACTAACATGGTCCAAGCACACCAAGACAGTCATGAAGAGGGCACATCACCAACAAACTAACATGGTCCAAGCACACCAAGACAGTCGTGAAGAGGACACATCCCCAACAAACTAACATGGTCCAAGCACACCAAGACAGTCGTGAAGTGGGCACGACAAAACGTATTCCCCCTCAGGAGACTGAAAAGATTTGGCATGGGTCCTCAGATCTTCAGAAGGTTCTACAGCTGCACCATCGAGAGCATCCCGACTGGGTGCATCACTGCCTGCCATCAAGGACCTCTATACCAGGCTGTGTCAGAGGAAGGCCCTAAGAATTGTCAAAGACTCCAGCCACCCTAGTCATAGACTGTTCTCTCTGCTACCACACGGCAAGCGGTACCGGAGCACCAAGTCTAGGTCCAAGAGGCTTCTAAACAGCTTCCTCCCCCAAGCCATAAGACTCCTGAACATCTAATCAATTGGCTACCCAGACTATTTGCATTGTCCCCCCTTTTTTACACTGCTGCCACTCTCTGTTGTTATCATCTATGCACAGTGACTTTAATAACTACATGTACATATTACCTCAACTAACCAGTGCCACGGACATTGACTCTTTACCGCTATCCCCCTGTATACAGTCTCTCTATTGTTATTTTTACTGTTGCTCTTTAATTACTTGTTACTTTTATTTCTTCTTCTTATCCATATTTTTTTAACTGCATTGTTGGTAAGCATTTCACTGTAAGGTGAATTCCTGTTGTATTCGGCGCATGTGACTAATAAAATACAATTTTGATTAGATGTAGGATCTTAATTTGAGCCAGTTTGCTACAGCAGGAAAATAATCCTACAGCAACAAGACATGCAAATTATTATGCTAATTATAATTCATGGATCTTTTTGAAAGGGTTGATACAATTTTCGTAAAGGAAAATCAAGTCAGAAATTTCAAAGTCGAAGCTACAAACTTCAGAAGCCTTGTTAAAAAGTTATCCTGCAACAGGATGATCAAATTAAGACCCTACATATGTGACGCTATACATTATATATAAATACATGTATACATCTGAAGATGACCGGCTCTCTGCAGAGAGTAATGGATCATATTAGAAAAGCTAGGTTTCTTAGGGACAAAATACTGTGAAGTTACAAAACAACATGGATATCTCTCAAAGGTTGGCTCTTCAAAGTAGCCAACCTTTGCCTTGAGTGACAGCTTTGCACATTATTGGAATTCTCTCAACCAGCTTCACCTGGAATGCTTTTCCAACAGTGTTGAAGGAGTTCCCACATATGCTGAGCACTTGATGGCTGCTTTTCTTTTGCTCTGCGGTCCCAACTCATCCCAAACCGTCTCAATTGGGTTGAGGTCGGGTGATTGTGGAGGCCAGGTCATCTGATGCAGCACTCCATCACTCTCCTTCTTGGTCAAATAGCCCTTATACAGCCTGGAGTTGTGTTGGTTCATTGTCTTGTTGAAAAAGAAATGACAGTCCCACTAAGCACAGACGGGATGGCGTATCGCTGCAGAATGCTGTTGTAGCCATGCTGGTTAAGTGTGCCTTGAATTCTAAATAAATCACAGACAGTGTCACCAGCAAAGCACCCCCAAACCATCACACAGTGTCTTCTGAACAGTTGAGATGTGTCTGTTACTTGAACTCGGTGAAGAATTTATTTAGGCTGCAATTTCTGAGGCTGGTAACTCTAATGAACTTATCCTCTGCGGCTGAGGTAACTCTGGGTTTTCCTTTCCTGTGGTGGTCCTCATGAGAGACAGTTTCATCAGAGCGCTTGATGGTTTTTGCTACTGCAGTTGAAGAAACTTTCAAAGTTCTTGACATTTTCCGTATTGACTGACCTTCATGTCTTAAAGTAATGATGGACTGTTGTTTCTCTTTGCTTATTTGAGCTGTTCTTGCCATAATATGGACTTGGTCTTTTACCAAATCTTCTGTGTACCACCCCTACATTGGGTCGGGATCCCACCTATAGTGGGGGAGGAGACTCTGGAGAATACATTATAGTGGGGGAGGAGACTCTGGAGAGTACATTATAGTGGGGGAGGAGACTCTGGAGAGTACATTATAGTGGGGGAGGAGACTCTGGAGAGTACATTATAGTGGGGGAGGAGACTCTGGAGAGTACATTATAGTGGGGGAGGAGACTCTGGAGAGTACATTATAGTGGGGGAGGAGACTCTGGAGAGTACATTATAGTGGTGGAGGAAACTCTGGAGAGTACATTATAGTGGTGGAGGAGACTCTGGAGAGTACATTATAGTGGGGAGATGACTCTGGAGAGTACATTATAGTGGGGGAGGAGACTCTGGAGAGTACATTATAGTGGGGGAGGAGACTCTGGAGAGTACATTATAGTGGGGGAGGAGACTCTGGAGAGTACATTATAGTGGGGGAGGAGACTCTGGAGAGTACATTATAGTGGGGGAGGAGACTCTGGAGAGTACATTATAGTGGTGGAGGAAACTCTGGAGAGTACATTATAGTGGTGGAGGAGACTCTGGAGAGTACATTATATCATGGCACAGAAATAATAGAAAAATCAACATGGTGTAAGAGGGCTCTCTGGTGCTTTGGGAAGGTTTGTGTTTTTCTGTAGTTCCTCAATAGCTACTCTTCTGTCTATTAATTTTTGTTAAAAACTGTGCTGTTTTTCTGCTCGACCTGGTGGAGATAGATCTGCTTACCACAAGCCTCCCCTAGATGGCCTCTTAGAAATATCCAGTCCTTTCTTAGTTTCCATGGCTGACCAAGTTGGATGTGGTTGGTTGTTGTTACTGTGCCATGCGCTTCCTTCCCACTTTCTGTTATGGCTCTGGTCTCCTTGACAAAGGCCCCTAGGTCAGTTCTACAGTTCTGCAGTTCTACAGTTCTACAGTTCTACAGTTCTGCAGTTCTACAGTTCTACAGTTCTACAGTTCTACAGTTCTGCAGTTCTGCAGTTCTACAGTTCTACAGTTCTGCAGTTCTACAGTTCTACAGTTCTACAGTTCTGCAGTTCTGCAGTTCTACAGTTCTACAGTTCTACAGTTCTACAGTTCTGCAGTTCTGCAGTTCTACAGTTCTACAGTTCTACAGTTCCAAATCCTCTTCAAACACAGACAATCTCAGTCGTAGTAGGGAATCCAGTAGCATTATTTGACATAGATTAGGCTGTACTATGGAGGAAAAGCAAAGCAAGATCATACTGTTATTTCAGCCAATGCATGGCTCTCTCTCTCTTTTCCTACCTCTTGTGAGGTATAGTGGTTAGAAAATGGCTGATTAGGACATGGGATGGTCATGAGGGCAGGAGGGATAGCCAGAATTGTATAGCAAATAGGAGTTGAGGAGTGACTCCTTTCAAGAGTGGATAGGTACACAGTGCACTGCCTACAACCTCCACTCTCCCACCTCCACTCTTCGTATCCCCCTCTCCCACCTCCACTCTCCCACCCCCGCTCTTCCACCCCCACTCTTTGTGTTCCCCTCTCCCACCCCCACTCTTCCACCCCCACTCTTCGTATCCCCCTCTCCCACCCCCACTCTTCCACCCCCACTCTTCGTATCCCCCTCTCCCACCTCCACTCTCCCACCCCCACTCTTCCACCCCCACTCTTCGTATCCCCCTCTCCCACCCCCACTCTCCCACCCCCACTCTTCCACCCCCACTCTTCGTATCCCCCTCTCCCACCTCCACTCTCCCACCCCCACTCTTCCACCCCCACTCTTCGTATCCCCCTCTCTCACCCCCACTCTCCCACCCCCACTCTTCCATCCCCCTCTCTCACCTCCACTCCCCTCTCCACCCCCACTCTTCCACCCCCACTCTTCGTATCCTGCTCTCCCACCCCCACTCTCCCACCCCCACTCTTCGTATCCTGCTCTCCCACCCCCACTCTCCCACCCCCGCTCTTCGTATCCTGCTCTCCCACCCCCACTCTCCCACCCCCACTCTCCCACCCCCCGCTCTTCGTATCCTGCTCTCCCACCCCCACTCTCCCACCCCCACTCTCCCACCCCCACTCTTCGTATCCTGCTCTCCCACCCCCACTCTCCCACCCCCACTCTTCGTATCCTGCTCTCCCACCCCCACTCTTCCACCCCCACTCTTCGTATCCTGCTCTCCCACCCCCACTCTCCCACCCCCACTCTTCGTATCCTGCTCTCCCACCCCCACTCTCCCACCCCCGCTCTTCGTATCCTGCTCTCCCACCCCCACTCTCCCACCCCCACTCTCCCACCCCCGCTCTTCGTATCCTGCTCTCCCACCCCCACTCTCCCACCCCCACTCTCTCCCACCCCCGCTCTCCCACCCCCGCTCTTCATATCCCGCTCTCCCACCCCCACTCTCTCCCACCCCCGCTCTTCTTATCCTGCTCTCCCACCCCACTCTCCCCCCCCACTCTCCCACCCCCACTCTCCCACCCCCGCTCTTCGTATCCTGCTCTCCCACCCCCACTCTCCCACTCTCCCACCCTCCCACCCCCACTCTCCCACCCCCCCGCTCTTTGTATCCCCCTCTCTCCCACCTCCACTCTCCCACCCCCACTCTTCGTATCCTGCTCTCCCCCCCCCCACCCCCGCTCTTCACCTCTCCCACCCCCACTCTCCCACCCCCGCTCTTCATATCCTGCTCTCCCACCCCCACTCTCCCACCCCCACTCTTCGTATCCCCCTCTCCCACCTCCACTCTCCCACCCCCACTCTTCGTATCCCCCTCTCCCACCTCCACTCTCCCACCCCCACTCTTCGTATCCCCCTCTCTCCCACCCCCACTCTCCCACCCCCCCACCCTCTTCGTATCCCCTCTCCCACCTCCACTCTCCCACCCCCTCTTCGTATCCCCTCTCCCACCCCCTCTCCCACCCCCCGCTCTTCGTATCCCCCTCTCCCACCTCCACTCTCCCACCCCCACTCTTCGTATCCCCCTCTCCCACCCCACTCTCCCACCCCCGCTCTTCGTATCCCCCCCACCTCTCCCACCCCCACTCTCCCACCCCCACTCTTCGTATCCCCCTCTCCCACCCCCACTCTCCCACCCCCACTCTTCGCTCTTCGTATCCCCACTCTCCCACCCCCACTCTCCCACCCCCACTCTTCGTATCCCCCTCTCCCACCTCCACTCTCCCACCCCCCCACTCTTCGTATCCCCCTCCCACCTCCACTCCCCACCCCCACTCTCCCACCTCCACTCTCCCACCCCCACTCTTCGTATCCCCTCCCACCTCCACTCTCCCACTCTCTTCCATCCCCCTCTCCCACCTCCACTCCCCCACCCCCACTCTCCCCACCCCCACCCCCACCCCCACTCTCCCACCCCCACTCTCCCATCCTGCTCTCCCACCCCCACTCTCCCACCCCCACTCTCCCACCCCCACTCTCCCACCCCCACTCTTCGTATCCTGCTCTCCCACCCCCACTCTCCCACCCCCACTCCCCACCCCCCTCCCACCCCCACTCTTCGTATCCTGCTCTCCCACCCCCACTCTCCCACCCCCACTCTCCCACCCCCACTCTCCCACCCCCACTCTTCGTATCCCCTCCCACCCCACTCTCCCACCCCCACTCCCACCCCCACTCTCCCACCCCCACTCTCCCATCCTGCTCTCCCACCCCCACTCTCCCACCCTCACTCTCCCACCCCCACTCTCCCACCCCCACTCTTCGTATCCTGCTCTCCCCCCACCCCCACCCCCACTCTCCCACCCCCACTCTCCCACCCCCACTCTTCCCTGCTCTCCCACCCCCACTCTCCCACCCCCACTCTCCCACCCCCACTCTCCCACCCCCACTCTCCCACCCCCACTCTTCGTATCCTGCTCTCCCACCCCCACTCTCCCACCCCCACTCTCCCACCCCCACTCTCCCACCCCCACTCTCCCACCCCCACTCTTCGTATCCTGCCTCCCACCCCCACTCTCCCACCCCCACTCTCCCACCCCCACTCTTCGTATCCTGCTCTCCATTGCATAGGAGTGACACGACCTGACGAAAGACAATGTACAGTACAACACATATCGAGGGAGGAAGAGTTGAATGTTTGTTTGCTCCGTATTTCTCGTATTTGTTTCTCACACAGAGCGAATAGCAATGGTTTCTATGCACCATAACAAGGGTAGTTATTCCCCAGCTTGACGCTTATTGCAGCTCTTTCTTTTGCTTACCGATGTTACCCACTGTGTAATTCAAACTCTGGTGCTCTGGTCTAGTCTATGGCAGCAGGATAATCTAATATAATCTGTGGGTTCCTTTATTGGCCAGATTAACCCGATTAATTTGCTTCATTTGAGAGACTGGAAAGACATGTCATGCCTTTAACAGCAACGGGCTCAAACTGAACTCTGAGTACCAAATGGCACCCTATCCACTATAGAGTGCACTTTTTTTTGACCAGGACCGATAGGGCTCTAGTCAAAAGTAGTGCACTATATAGGAAATAGGGTGCCATTTGGTACTCAATCCTGATCTCCCCAAATCTAGATATCCACTTAAAATACTTTAAAAGCCTCTGAGCTACTCTAAGTACTTCTCTGCTCTTTGACTCCCCAGATGCATGAGGTCATTTCTATGTTAAAGGACCCATGAGAACGACATTCATATCATAGCATTTCTGTACAGTACAGATTAGGGAGCCATGTTGAAATTCCGTTGATGAAAAAACCCTAACCCCGTACGACGCTGGCGCTAATTGTGCGCCGCCCTATGGGACTCCCAATCATGGCCGGATGTGATACAGCCTGGATTCGAACCAGGTACTATAGTGACGCCTCAGGGCTGAGATCCAGTGCTTGAGACCGCTGCACCACTCGGGAGCCCCTTACCGTGTTTCAATAACCAAAATAGATTTTTGACACCCAATTCTTTTTTGCAGACATCTTTGAATCTTAACTTGGAGCAGATATTTAACATAGTTTTGGGAAATTCTGCTTGTGAATAGAGTTGAATGGTTCGTTAAACTTTGAAATCAAAGTTTTTTTTTATTGTGGAATTGCCCTTGACAACAGGGACCATCAGGTGTCAGTAATCAAGAATCAAGAATCAACGTCCCAGAATGTCACTGGGTTTTTCATTCATTAACATTTGTATTAAGGAGCTATAACTGTGTGTGTGTTTGCCACATGCCAGCCTGTTTGTCCTGTGGCGGCAGATGCCAGGGCCCGATGCCAGCTGTTTGTGTGCGTGTGTGTGTTTTTCACGCAAGTCCAATAGACATGTACACACACACACACACACACACACACACACACACACACACACACACACACACACACACACACACACACACACACACACACACACACACACACTAATCAGCCTGACATTTGACTGCAGTGATCCTGATCTAAAAAAGGCAAACTAAGCTCTCCCTCTCCTCCTGCCTTTCTCCCCCTCCCTCTCTTTCTGACCCCCCTTCCTAATACTAAACCGCTCTCCCTCTCCTCCTGCCTTTCTCCCCCTCCCTCTCTTTCTGACCCCCCTTCCTAATACTAAACCGTAGCTAAAGCTCTTCAGCAGTTTTATTGTTTTATTGTGTTCAAATGTATATTCTCTCTCTCTCTCCCCTCCCTCTCTCCCTCTCTCTCTCTCCCTCTCTCTCTCTCTCTCTCTCTCTCCCCTCCCCTCTCTGTCTCTCTCTCTCTCTCCCTCTCTCTCTCCCTCTCTCTCTCCCTCTCTCTCTCTCTCTCCCCTCCCAGTCCCTCTCTCTCTCTCTCCTCTCTCTCTCTCTCTCTCTCTCTCTCTCCCTCCCCTCTCTGTCTCTCTCTCTCTCTGTCTCTCTCTCTCTGTCTCTCTCTCTCTCTCCCCTCCCTCTCTCTCTCTCTCTCCTCTCTCTCTCTCTCTCTCTCTCCCCTCCCCTCTCTGTCTCTCTCTCTCTGTCTCTCTCTCTCTGTCTCTCTCTCTCTCTCTCCCCCCTCTCTCTCTCTCTCTCTCTCTCCCCCTCTCTCTCTCTCTCTCTCCCTCTCTGTCTCTCTCTCTCTCTCCTATTCCCCCTCTCTCTCCCTCTCTCTCTCCCTCTCTCTCTCTCTCTCTCTCTCTCTCTTTAGCTCTACCTCCCCATCTCCCTCGCTCTCTCTCTCTCTCCTCCCAGTCCCTCTGGCATATTCCAATGCTCATGTTGATACATCGAGAAGCTGAAACCTATATGACAACATGTATCATGCATTGTATCAAGAACGTTAGACTTGGCACCATTAATACATGTACTGCAGTCGTGTATTACTGCAATGGACATCAACCTGAAGGCTGTAGCTGCAGCCGTAGCTGTAACGTATAGTATGTGATTATAAACCACAATCTGTTCGTCAGGAATAGTGCCATACAGGCTTTTTTGCAATGGCAATAACCCGGTACTCCTGTATTACCACTTGGTAAATAACACGCCTAGTGGTCGTGACCTGTGTAGTGGATGTAGGTAATTGACCCCAACCAATATATTTACTGAAACCCTCTTGAGAACTATTTTTAGGGCCTTCCTCTGACACCGCCTGGTGTAGGGTCCTGGATGGCAGGAATCTTGGCCCCGGCGATATACGGGGATATACACTACCCTTTGTAGTGCCTTGCGGTTGGAGGCCGAGCAGTTGCCGTACCAGGAAGTGATGCAACCGGTCAGGATGCTCTCGATGGTGCAGCTGTAGATCCTTTTGAGGATCTGAGGATCCATGCTCCGTCTCCTGAGGGGGAATAGGTTTTGTCGTGCCCTCTTCACAAATGTTTTGGTGTGTTTGGACCATTCTAGTTTGTTGGTGATGTGGACACCAATGAACTTGAAGCTCTCAACCTGTTCCATTACAGCCCTGTCGATGAGAATGGGGGTGTGCTTGGTCCTCCTTTTCCTGTAGTCCACAATCATCTCTGTAGTGTTGGTTACATTGAGGGAGAGGTTGTTATTCTGGCACCACCCGGCCAGGTCTCTGACCTCCTACCTATAGGCTGTCTCGTCATTGTCGGTGATCAGGCCTACCACTGTTGTGTCGTCTGCAAACTTAATGATGGTGTTGGAGTCATGCCGGGCCACACAGTCGTGGGTGAACAGGGAGTACAGGAGGGGACTGAGCATGCACCCCTGAGGGGCTCCATTGTTGAGGATCAGCTTGGCAGATGTGTTGCTACCCTACCCTCACCACCTGGGGCGGCCCGTCAGAAAGTCCAGGATCCAGATGCAGATGGAGGTGTTTAGTTCCAGGGTCCTTAGCTTAGTGATGAGCTTTGAGGGCACTATGGTGTTGAAATATTCACATTAGTAGCGAAATAGTTGACGTCAACCAATCAACCTTCACTTGACATATGAGAAAGCAACATTTATACACGTTCATTGTTTTAGGTAATAATATGTTTTCGGGATGCTCCAGATGTTTCTCAGGTAAATGGAAAACCAGTGGGTTTTTACTTGCTGATACTTGCTGTATCTATCTACCTTAACTAACGTCCTGCTCTGCTCTGTGTGTCCCCTCTGTGTTTCCGTAGGAGGTGAAATATTTCCAGTTTCCTGGAGAGCTCCTGATGAGGATGTTAAAGATGCTCATTCTTCCCCTCGTCGTCTCCAGGTAGGAACAGAAAGCATGCTGGGTAGTTCACACAGGACCCCCCCCCCCGCAACCACAACACACGCATGTACGCACGGACACAGACATACGCAATTCTGTCCACTTGTACAGTACAAAAGCTCCTCCTTGGCATACTGTCCTTACTCAAGCAGAGAGTCCTCTGGAAAGCTTTGATGCTTATTATACTGGTTCTCCCCTTCAAACATAGTGTACTGTGGTGTGGGGGTTATGTGTGGAGAGTAGTATTCGTGGAATTTGAAAAGTATTTATTTCTGTAGTGCTGAGGAAAAGAACATAATATAATATTCTGGTGTGTGTGTGTGTGTGTGTGTGTGTGTATGTGTGTGTGTGTTTTCATCTACCTTCGTGTTCTCTCCCTCAGACTTGGCAACTAGCTGCAGTATGTCCTAAAAACGTCTTCTTTTGTATTTAGAAGTTTCCACTTTCAGGTCATGTGGTTGTGCTGCTGTTGACGAACTGTGAGTGTCCACGGTTCGTACGTCATATATGGCTGTGGAGAAATATGTGTGAAGTGAACGTTGCTATATACTTTGTGAATTTATAATGCATTCAGTCCAGTGGGAATCATCCATGGCTGTTGTCCCATATAGTACTGTGGCAGCCCTGTGTAGTCATAGGAACCTTTGTGGTGTGCCTGCAATGTACAGTATTCTAGAACACAAACACACATAATGTGGTGTGCCTGCCACTGGGACGAAACCTTATTATTAAACAGGTTTTCACACAACCAACCGTGTCACAGGTTGAGGACCCTGTAGATCAAATGAGTTGCTGTGGTGAAGCACAACATGTCATAGCCTAAGGCTGTCCTCACTACCCTGGTCTCTTGGTGATGCTGTATTGCCTAACTCAATGGTAATTAAACCTCTCCCCGGAGACTGGGAAAGGTAACGATGCAGACCTGGGACAAGCAATTATTATATAAATGCTACATGGAAATGATTTTCATCTGCATTCTACTCACAGAGAAGAAACCGGGAATTATACTTCTGTTGCAGAGCTGTGCTGTAAATCTGTATTCCTTTTATGGGGTTTAATTATGGTGAACTGGCTAGTTTCTCTCCACCTCTGCTCTATTTTGGACCCAAGTCCTCCGTGCCTCTGTGAGTCGACTACACGAGGAGAGTGATGTCGACCGGAGAACGTCCTCCGTGCCCTCTGTGAGTCGACTACACGAGGAGAGTGATGTCGACCGGAGAACGTCCTCCGTGCCCTCTGTGAGTCGGCTACACGAGGAGAGTGATGTCGACCTGAGAACGTCCTCCGTGCCTCTGTGAGTCGGCTAGAGTGATGTCGAGGAGAGTGATGCCCTCTGACCTGAGAAAGTCCTCCTCCGTGCCTCTGTGAGTCGGCTACACGAGGAGAGTGATGTCGACCAGAGAACGTCCTCCGTGCCCTCTGTGAGTCGGCTACACGAGGAGAGTGATGTCGACCTGAGAAAGTCCTCCGTGCCTCTGTGAGTAGGCTACACGAGGAGAGTGATGTCGACCGGAGAACGTCCTCCGTGCCCTCAGTGAGTCGACTACACGAGGAGAGTGATGTCGACCAGAGAACGTCCTCCGTGCCCTCTGTGAGTCGACTACACGAGGAGAGTGATGTCGACCAGAGAACGTCCTCCGTGCCCTCTGTGATTCGACTACACGAGGAGAGTGATGTCGACCAGAGAATGTCCTTCGTGCCCTCTGTGAGTAGGCTACACGAGGAGAGTGATGTCGACCAGAGAATGTCCTCCGTGCCCTCTGTGAGTCGACTACACGAGGAGAGTGATGTCGACCGGAGAAAAAGGAAGTAACAATCGTGCAATCGGACTGATTACATAATCAAGGACCTCAGACACCCTAGCCACTGCCTGTTCACCCCACTACCATCTAGAATGTGAAGACAGTACAGGTGCATTAGACTGTTAAACAGTCACCACTAACTAGCCTTAGTCACTGTTCTGGCCTCGTCTGCGTTGTCTTGGCTGTGTGGTTAGGGTCGTTGTCCTGTTGGAAGGTGAACCTTCTCCCCAGTCTGAGGTCCAGAGTGCTCTGGAGGAGGTTTTCATCAAGGATCTCTCTGTACTTTGTTCCATTCATCTTTCCCTCAATCCTGACTAGTCTCCCAGTCCCTGTCGCTGAAACACTACCCTACAGCATGATGCTGCCACCACCATGCTTCACTGTAGGGCTGGTAACAGGTTCCCTCCAAACGTGACGCTTGGCATTCAGGCCAAAGAGTTCAATCTTGGTCTCATCAGACCAGAGAATCTTGTTTCTCATGGTCTGAGAGTCCTTTAGGCGCCTTTTGGAAAAATCCAAGCGGGTTGTCATGTGCGTTTTACTGAGGTGTGGCGATTGGTGGAGTGCTGCAGAAATGGTTGTCCTTCTGGAAGGTTCTCCCATCTCCACAGAGGAACTCTGGAGCTATGTCAGAGTGACAAATGGTTTTTGGTCACCCCCCTGACCAATAACTTTCTCCCCTGATTGCTCAGTTTGACCGGGTGGCCGTCTCTAGGAAGGGTGTTGGTGGATCCTAACTTCTTTCATTTAAGAATGATTGAGGCCACTGTGTTCTTGGGGACCTTCAATGCTGCATAAATGTTTTGGTACCCTTCCCTAAATCTGTGCCTCGACACAACCCTGTCTTGGAGCTCTACGGACAATTCCTTTGACCTCATGGTTTGGTTTTTGCTCTGACATGCACTGTCAACTGTGGGACCTTATATAGACAGGTGTGTGCCTTTCCAAATCATGTCCAGTCAAGTGAATTGACCACAGGTGGACTCCAATCAAGTTGTAGAAACATCTCAAGGATGATCAATGGAAACAGGATGGACCTGAGCTCATTTTCATGTCTCATAGCAAAAGGTCTGAGAACTTATGTAAATAAGGTATTTCAGTTTTTAAAATGATACATTTACAAACATTTCAAAAAACTTGTTTTAACTTTGTCATTATGTGGTATTGTGTGTAGATTGATGAGGAAAAACAATTTATTTAATCCATTTTAAAATAAGGATGTAACGTAACAAAATGTGGATGAAGTCAAGAGGTCTG
>NC_056438.1:75150139-75272639 GCF_018296145.1 Oncorhynchus tshawytscha | reverse complement strand
AGCAGTAGTAGTAGCAGTAGTAGTAATAATAGTAGTAGCAGTAGTAGCAGTAGTAGCAGTAGTAGCAGCAGCAGTAGTAGTAGCAGTAGTAGCAGTAGTAGCAGCAGCAGTAGTAGTAGTAGTAGCAACAGTAGTAGCAGTAGCAGTAGTAGTGGTAGCAGTAGCAGTAGTAGCAGTAGTAGTGCAGTAGCAGTAGTAGTAGTAGTAGCAGTAGTAGTAGTAGTAACAGCAGTAGTAGTAGCAGTAGTAGTGGTAGCAGTAGCAGTAGTAGCAGTAGTAGCAGTAGTAGTAGTAGTAGTAGTAGTAGTAGTAGTAGTAGTAGTAGTAGTAGCAGTAGTAGTAGTAGTAGTAGTAGCAGTAGTAGTAGTAGTAGTAGCAATAATCCAAAGAGGGTGCAAAAGGTCAAGAACGGCAGGAGCTGAATGCCCAGTGATCAGGGTCAGGGCAGGCGCTGGTTCAATAATCATGTAAAGTGGGGTAAGGTCACAACCGGGAAGGACAAGAAAACAGGAGCAAGAAACAGGCAGGAGCACGGGAACAAACACAGATAGCTTTCACGAACAAAACAAATATCAACAGACAAACAGAGAACACAGGTATAAATACACAGGGGATAATGGGGAAGATGGAGGGGGTAGTAGTAGTAGCTGTTGTTGTCATTGTTAAACAGTATATTTCCATACTAATCAGTATGAATTGCATGTTTTCTATATCGCTTTGGTTCTGATCATGGTAGCGATTTGTGATTGATTGGCCAATTCAATCAATCCTTACACATCAGTTTAACACCTAATGTTCGTAGCTTTCAATATAGTTGAAAATTAGCCTAGTATCTTAAAATGTAATATACTATAAATGTTTGTGGTACCATCATGTCTGTCTGTTTTGGGAGCTGAATACCCAGTGATCCGACAGTAAGGAATTTTCAGAGTGATTATTAACTGATTCAACCCGTCTTGTCTGTCTCTCTGCCTGTCTGTCAGTCTGTCGGCATGTCTGTCAGTCTGTTGCAGTCTGAAGTATAAACCACTACGGAATATAATCCCAATTTATTGTTGGTTCAGCAGAGCAGGCCAAACATTGTATTGAATTCCGATGAAATATGAGTTTTTTAGAGAGAATGTGTTTGTGTTTGTTGTGGTTTCTTAATCCTCTCCTGGACAGAATAGTGCTTTAGGAACAGCTTGTTAGAAGAAGCTACCGCTGGCTGGGCAGCAAAGGGCTACCAGGGTTATTCGTTTGGGATTTCAGCCACTGAAAATACTGTAGAATATTGTCTATATTTTTCTCGTTTGTCCATAATAGTAGTTTTACCTCGTGACTATGATGATCTGATCTGTGAATGTAATTTTTAATAGCACTATTGGGGGCATTGGTAATAGGTCTCTGGATGGCTGGTTGTCGGCAGTAAATCGTTGTGTTGCCATCTACTGTATGTAACCTAGCCGTTTTCTTGTACTGCAATGCCACTGGAGATAGCATTAATGTGTATTTATTATTATGTATTAATATTGATGAATACAGTAATGTTAGCCTCTGTTACGTGTGTGGTTATTGATATAAATAATTACAGTAATGTTAGCCTCTGTTACGTGTGTGGTTATTGATATAAATAATTACAGTAATGTTAGCCTCTGTTACGTGTGTGGTTATTGATATAAATAATTACAGTAATGTTAGCCTATGTTATGTGTGTGGTTATTGATATAAATAATTACAGTAATGTTAGCCTCTGTTACGTGTGTGGTTATTGATATAAATAATTACAGTAATGTTAGCCTATGTTATGTGTGTGGTTATTGATATAAATAATTACAGTAATGTTAGCCTCTGTTACGTGTGTGGTTATTGATATAAATAATTACAGTAATGTTAGCCTCTGTTATGTGTGTGCGGTTATTGATGTAAATAATTACAGTAATGTTAGCCTCTGTTATGTGTGTGTGGTTATTGATGTAAATAATGACTGTAATTTTAGCCTCTGTTATGTGTGTGTGGTTATTGATTAAAATAATTACAGTAATTTTAGCCTCTGTTATGTGCGTGGTTATTGATATAAATAATTACAGTAATTTTAGCCTCTGTTATGTGCGTGGTTATTGATATAAATAATTACAGTAAATTTAGCCTCTTATGTGCGTGGTTATTGATATAAATAATTACAGTAATTTTAGCCTCTGTTAGGTGCGTTGGTTATTGATATAAATAGTTACAGTAAATTTAGCCTCTGTTATGTGTGTGGTTATTGATATAAATGATTACAGTAAATTTAGCCTCTGTTATGTGTGTGGTTATTGATATAAATAATTACAGTAAATTTAGCCTCTGTTATGTGCGTGGTTATTGATATAAATAATTACAGTCAATTTAGCCTCTGTTATGTGCGTGGTTATTGATATAAATAATTACAGTAAATTTTGCCTCTGTTAGGTGCGTGGTTATTGATATTGATGAATACAGTTAACTGAAGGAGCACTTAACTGAAGGGTGGATTAGTGTAATTCTACTGTCCAGCGAAATGAAGGTAGAGTACAGGACAGTACTAGACAGGACAGTAAGCCCTGGCAAATAGATAGCTAGATACTCAGTTACAGGACCTGGCCGGCTGGCTGGCTGCACAGGTTATATACAGACAAACAGACTAACCTCCCTAAAACCACACACACGGACTCACACACTATCAAGACACAGATGCAGACATGCATGAATGTACGCACTCGCACACGCACACACACACACTGTGAGAGATATAACTACACAGGCATGTGTGAGGGTCAAGAAACATTTGTCCTCCCCATGATGGTTATCCAGAGTTTGTCGGTCATAGGAAGTAGTCTGTATATAATCCCTGAAACAATTCCCCAGCATAAGGCTTTCCAGCAGTTCCAACATCAACATGATCTAATCTGCTAGATAACACAACTTCCCTGTTCTGCTCTGCTCTGTTCTGTTCTGTTCTATTCTACTCTGTTCTGCTCTGTTCTGTTCTACTCTGCTCTGTTCTGTTCTGTTCTGTTCTATTCTACTCTGCTCTGCTCTGTTCTGTTCTGTTCTGTTCTACTCTGCTCTGCTCTGTTCTGTTCTACTCTGTTCTGTTCTGTTCTATTCTACTCTGCTCTGTTCTGTTCTACTCTGCTCTGCTCTGTTCTGTTCTGTTCTGTTCTGTTCTGTTCTGTTCTACTCTGCTCTGCTCTGTTCTGTTCTACTCTGTTCTGTTCTGTTCTATTCTACTCTGCTCTGCTCTGCTCTGTTCTGTTCTGTTCTACTCTGTTCTGTTCTGTTCTGTTCTACTCTGCTCTGTTCTGTTCTACTCTGTTCTGTTCTGTTCTGTTCTATTCTACTCTGCTCTGCTCTGTTCTGTTCTACTCTGTTCTGTTCTATTCTACTCTGCTCTGCTCTGTTCTGTTCTACTCTGCTCTGCTCTGCTCTGCTCTGTTCTGTTCTGTTCTACTCTGCTCTACTCTGCTCTGTTCTACTCTGCTCTACTCTGCTCTGTTCTACTCTGCTCTACTCTGCTCTGTTCTACTCTGCTCTACTCTGCTCTGTTCTGCTCTGTTCTGTTTTACTTTGCTCTGTTCTGCTCTGCTCTGCTCTGTTCTACTCTGCTCTACTCTGCTCTGCTCTGTTCTACTCTGCTCTGCTCTGTTCTACTCTGCTCTACTCTGTTCTGTTCTGTTCTACTCTGCTCTGCTCTGTTCTACTCTGTCCTGTTCTGCTGCTATGTTTGGTTCTGTTCTACTCTGCTCTGCTCTTTTCTACTCTGTTCTGTTCTGTTCTGTTCTACTCTGCTCTGTTCTGTTCTGTTCTGTTCTGTTCTACTCTGCTCTGCTCTTTTCTACTCTGTTCTGTTCTGTTCTGTTCTGTTCTACTCTGCTCTGCTCTGTTCTGTTCTACTCTGCTCTGCTCTTTTCTACTCTGTTCTGTTCTACTCTGTTCTACTCTGTTCTACTCTGCTCTGTTCTACTCTGTTCTACTCTATTCTACTCTGCTCTGCTCTGTTCTGTTCTACTCTGTTCTACTCTGCTCTGCTCTGTTCTACTCTGTTCTACTCTGCTCTGTTCTACTCTGTTCTGTTCTACTCTGTTCTACTCTGCTCTGCTCTGTTCTACTCTGCTCTGTTCTACTCTGTTCTGTTCTACTCTGCTCTGTTCTACTCTGTTCTGCTCTTTTCTACTCTGCTGTGCTCTGTTCTGTTCTACTCTGTTCTACTCTGCTCTGTTCTACTCTGTTCTACTCTGCTCTGTTCTACTCTGTTCTGTTCTACTCTGTTCTACTCTGCTCTGTTCTACTCTGCTCTGCTCTGTTCTACTCTGCTCTGCTCTGTTCTACTCTGCTCTACTCTGTTCTGTTCTGTTCTACTCTGCTCTGCTCTGTTCTACTCTGTCCTGTTCTGCTATGTTTGGTTCTGTTCTACTCTGCTCTGCTCTTTTCTACTCTGTTCTGTTCTGTTCTGTTCTACTCTGCTCTGTTCTGTTCTGTTCTACTCTGCTCTGCTCTTTTCTACTCTGTTCTGTTCTGTTCTGTTCTACTCTGCTCTGCTCTGTTCTGTTCTACTCTGCTCTGCTCTTTTCTACTCTGTTCTGTTCTACTCTGTTCTACTCTGCTCTGTTCTACTCTGTTCTACTCTATTCTACTCTGCTCTGCTCTGTTCTGTTCTACTCTGTTCTACTCTGCTCTGCTCTGTTCTACTCTGTTCTACTCTGCTCTGTTCTACTCTGTTCTACTCTGCTCTGCTCTGTTCTACTCTGTTCTACTCTGCTCTGTTCTACTCTGTTCTGTTCTACTCTGCTCTGTTCTACTCTGTTCTGCTCTTTTCTACTCTGCTGTGCTCTGTTCTGTTCTACTCTGCTCTGCTCTGCTCTGTTCTACTCTGTTCTACTCTGCTCTGCTCTGTTCTACTCTGTTCTACTCTGCTCTGTTCTACTCTGTTCTGTTCTACTCTGCTCTGTTCTACTCTGTTCTGCTCTTTTCTACTCTGCTCTGCTCTGCTCTGCTCTACTCTGCTCTGCTCTGTTTGTCCTTTCTTTTTTTTGCAGAGGGAAAAATATAAGAACTTATGTCTACTATACTACAGCCCTGTGGTCTGAACTCCTGTCTAC
The DNA here is from genome assembly GCF_018296145.1 of Oncorhynchus tshawytscha. Lineage (NCBI taxonomy): Eukaryota > Metazoa > Chordata > Actinopteri > Salmoniformes > Salmonidae > Oncorhynchus > Oncorhynchus tshawytscha. Next base: position 75,267,540 of record NC_056438.1, on the reverse strand, counting down.
TATACTACAGCCCTGTGGTCTGAACTCCTGTCTACTATACTACATCCCTGTGGTCTGAACTCCTGTCTACTATACTACAGCCCTGTGGTCTGAACTCCTGTCTACTATACTACAGCCCTGTGGTCTGAACTCCTGTCTACTATACTACAGCCCTGTGGTCTGAACTCCTGTCTACTATACTACATCCCTGTGGTCTGGTCTGATGGATGTGTCACAGGACCATTTTTAGGGCCTTCCTCTGACACCGCCAGGTATAGAGGTCTTGGTTGGCAGGAAGCTTGGCCCCGGTGATGTACTGAGCCGTACGCATTACACTCTGTAGTGCCTTGCGGTCGGAGGCTGAGCAGTTGCCATACTAGGCAGATACTAGGCAGTGATCAGGCCTACTACGGTTGTGTCATCAGCAAACTCAATGACGGTGTTGGAGTCGTGCTTGGTCGTGCAGTCATGAGTGAACAGGTAGTACAGGAGGGGACTGAGCATGCACCCCTGGGGGGCCCCAGTGTTGATGATCAGAGTGGCGGATGTGGTGTTACCTACCCTTACCACCTGGGGGTGGCCCGTCAGGAAATCCAGGATCCAGTTGCAGAGGGAGGTGTTTAGTCCCAGTGTCCTTACGTTAGTGATGAGCTTTGAGGGCACTATGGTGTTGTTCACTGAGCTGTAGTCAATGAACAGCATTCTCACATAGGTGTTCCTCTTGTCCAGATGTGAAAGGGCAGTGTGGTTTGCAATAGAGATTGCATCGTCTGTGGATCTGTTGGTGCGGTATGCAAATTGGAGTGGGTCTAGGGTTTCTGGGTTAATGGTGTTGATGTGAGCCATGACCAGCCTTTCAAAGCATTTCTTGGCTACAGACGTGAGTGCTACGGGTCGGAAGTCATTTAGGCAAGTTACCTTAGTGTTCTTGGGCAAAGAGACTATGGTGGTCTGCTTGAAACATGTTGGGACTGTGTGTGTGTGTGTGTGTGTGTGTGGACTGTGTGTGTGTGTGTGTGTGTGTGTGTGTGTGTGTGTGTGTGTGTGTGTGTGTGTGTGTGTGTGTGTGTGTGTGTGTGTGTGTGTGTGTGTGTGTGTGTGTGCGTGCGTTTGTGTGTGTGTGGAGGATTATCACTGCCTCTCCATTTATGCCTCTAATCTCTGACCTCTGCATACATCCCTGAGTGGATCTATCAACCTTGGGACTGTTATTATGGTATGGCAGTCTCCATCAACTCTGTACAGTAGGAATGTGTCCCAAATGGCACCCTTTCCTCTACACTACTTTGGACCAGTTCCCTATGAGGCCATAGAAGTGAATTTTGAAATGCAGCCCAGGAGTCAAACTGTTATGCCTTTGAGCTCTACCTTGCAGACTAGACTAGTTGAGGGAGGGGGTAAGGTAGGGGGCAAAGGTTTGTAAATGACTAAAGGTGAATGACTTCTGTTGTATTGTGTGGTCTAAAAGGTGGATACTACTACTACCACTGTAGAGGTTTGATATTACTACTACTGAGGAGGGTTGATACTACTACTACTACTGTAGAGGGTTGATACTACCACTACAACTGTAGAGGGTTGATACTACCACTACTACTGTAGAGGGTTGATACTACTACTACTACTGTAGAGGGTTGATACTACTACTACTACTACGGCAGAGGGTTGATACTACTACTACTACTACTACTACTGTAGAGGGTTGATACTACTACTACTGTAGAGGGTTGATACTACTACTACTGCAGAGGGTTGATACTACTACTACTACTGTAGAGGGTTGATACTACAACTACTACTGTAGAGGGTTGATACTACTACTACTGTAGAGGGTTGATGCTACTACTACTGTAGAGGGTTGATACTACTACTACTACTACTGCAGAGGGTTGATACTACTACTACTACTACTACTGTAGAGGGTTGATACTACTACTACTGTAGAGGGTTGATACTACTACTACTACTACTGCAGAGGGTTGATACTACTACTACTACTACTGTAGAGTGTTGATACTACTACTACTACTACTGCAGAGGGTTGATACTACTACTACTACTACTGTAGAGGGTTGATACTACTACTACTACTGTAGAGGGTTGATACTACAACTACTACTGTAGAGGGTTGATACTACTACTACTGTAGAGGGTTGATGCTACTACTACTGTAGAGGGTTGATACTACTACTACTACTGTAGAGGGTTGATACTACTACTACTGTAGAGGGTTGATACTACTACTACTACTACTACTGTAGAGGGTTGATACTACTACCATAGTAGAGGGTTGATACTACTACTACTGTAGAGGGTTGATACTACTGCGACTACTGTAGAGGGTTGATACCACTACTACTGTAGAGGGTTGATACCACTACTACTGTAGAGGGTTGATACTACTACTACTGTAGAGAGTTGATACTACTACTACTGTAGAGGGTTGATACTACTACTAATGTAGAGGGTTGATACTACTACTACTGTAGAGGGTTGATACTACTACTAATGTAGAGGTTTGATGCTACTACTACTACTGTAGAGGGTTGATACTACTACTACTGTAGAGGGTTGATACAACTACTACTACTGTAGAGGGTTGATACTACTACTACTGTAGAGGGTTGATACTACTACTACCACTGTAGAGGGTTGATACTACTACTACTACTGTAGAGGGTTGATACTACTACTACTACTGTAGAGGGTTGATACTACTACTACTGTAGAGGGTTGATGCTACTACTACTACTGTAGAGTTTTGATGCTACTACTACTACTATAGAGGGTTGATGCAACTACTACTATAGATGGTTGATACTACTACTACTGTAGAGGGTTTATACTACTACTACTATAGAGGGTTGATGCTACTACTACTGTAGAGGGTTGATGCTACTACTACTGTAGAGGGTTGATACTACTACTACTGTAGAGGGTTGATACTACTACTACTTTAGAGGGTTGATACTACTACTACTGTAGAGGGTTGATACTACTACTACTGTAGAGGGTTGATACTACTACTACTACTACTGTAGAGGGTTGATACTACTACTACTACTGTAGAGGGTTGATAATACTACTTTAGAGGGTTAATACTACTACTACTTTCGAGTTTTGATACTACTACTACTGTAGAGGGTTGATACTACTACTACGACTGGAGATTGTTGATACTACTACTACTGTAGAGGGTTGATGCTACTACTACTACTGTAGAGGGTTGATACTACTACTACTACTGTAGAGGGTTGATGCTACTACTACTGTAAATGGTTGATGCAACTACTACTACTGTAGATTGTTGATATTACTTCTACTGTAGAGGGTTGATACTACTACTACTACTACTGTAGAGGGTTGATACTACTACTACTACTGTAGATTGTTGATATTACTACTACTGTAGAGGGTTGACACTACTACTACTACTGTAGAGGGTTGATACTACTACTACTGTAGAGGGTTGATACTACTACTACTACTGTAGAGGGTTGATACTACTACTACTGTAGAGGGTTGATACTACTACTACTACTGTAGAGGGTTGATACTACTACTACTGTAGAGGGTTGATACTACTACTACTACTGTAGAGGGTTGATACTACTACTACTGTAGAGGGTTGATACTACTACTACTACTGTAGAGGGTTTACACTACTACTACTGTAGAGGGTGGATACTACTACTACTTTAGAGGGTTGATACTACTACTACTACTACTGTAGAGGGTTGATACTACTAATACTACTGTAGAGGGTTGATACTACAACTACTACTGTAGAGGGTTGATACTACTACAACTGTAGAGGGTTGGTGCTACTACTACTGTAGAGGGTTGATACTACTACTACTGTAGAGGGTTGATACTACTACTACTACTACTGTAGAGGGTTGATACTACTACTACTGTAGAGGGTTGATACTACTACTACTGTAGAGTGTTGATACTACTACTAATGTAGAGGTTTGATGCTACTACTACTACTGTAGAGGGTTGATACTACTACTACTGTAGAGGGTTCATACTACTACTACAACTGTAGAGGGTTGATACTACTACTACTACTGTAGAGGGTTGATACTACGAATGCTACTGTGGAGGGTTGATACTACTACTACCACTGTAGAGGGTTGATACTACTACTACTACTGTAGAGGGTTGATACTACTACTACTACTGTAGAGGGTTGATACTACTACTACTACTGTAGAGGGTTGATGCTACCACTACTACTGTAGAGTTTTGCTGCTACTACTACTACTATAGAGGGTTGATGCAACTACTACTATAGATGGTTGATACTACTACTACTGTAGAGGGTTTATACTACTACTACTATAGAGGGTTGATGCTACTACTACTGTAGAGGGTTGATGCTACTACTACTGTAGAGGGTTGATACTACTACTACTACTTTAGAGGGATGATACTACTACTACTACTGTAGAGGGTTGATACTACTACTACTGTAGAGGGTTGATACTACTACTACTTTAGAGGGTTGATACTACTACTACTGTAGAGGGTTGATACTACTACTACTGTAGAGGGTTGATACTACTACTACTACTACTGTAGAGGGTTGATACTACTACTACTACTGTAGAGGGTTGATACTACTACTTTAGAGGGTTAATACTACTACTACTTTCGAGTTTTGATACTACTACTACTGTAGAGGGTTGATGCTACTACTACTACTGTAGAGGGTTGATACTACTACTACTACTGTAGATTGTTGATATTACTTCTACTGTAGAGGGTTGATACTACTACTACTACTACTGTAGAGGGTTGATACTACTACTAATACTGTAGATTGTTGATATTACTACTACTGTAGAGGGTTGATACTACTACTACTACTGTAGAGGGTTGATACTACTACTACTGTAGAGGGTTGATACTACTACTACTACTGTAGAGGGTTGATACTACTACTACTGTAGAGGGTTTATAGTACTACTACTACTGTAGAGGGTTGATACTACTACTACTGTAAAGCGTTGATACTACTACTACTGTAGAGGGTTGACACTACTACTACTACTGTAGAGGGTTTACACTACTACTACTGTAGAGGGTGGATACTACTACTACTTTAGAGGGTTGATACTATTACTACTACTACTGTAGAGGGTTGATACTACTACTACTACTGTAGAGGGTTGATACTACAACTACTACTGTAGAGGGTTGATACTACTACTACTGTAGAGGGTTGATGCTACTACTACTGTAGAGGGTTGATACTACTACTACTGTAGAGGGTTGATACTACTACTACTACTACTACTGTAGAGGGTTGATACTACTACTACAGTAGAGGGTTGATCCTAATACTACTGTAGAGGGTTGATACTACTGCGACTACTGTAGAGGATTGATACTACTACTACTACTGTAGAGGGTTGATACTACTACTACTGTAGAGGGTTGATACTACTACTACTGTAGAGGGTTGATACTACTACTACTACTACTGTAGAGGGTTGATACTACTACTACTGTAGAGGGTTGATACTACTACTACTGTAGAGGGTTGATACTACTACTAATGTAGAGGGTTGATGCTACTACTACTACTGTAGAGGGTTGATACTACTACTACTGTAGAGGGTTGATACTACTACTACTGTAGAGGGTTGATGCTACTACTACTACTGTAGAGTTTTGATGCTACTACTACTACTATAGAGGGTTGATTCAACTACTGCTATAGATGGTTGATACTACTACTACTGTAGAGGGTTGATACTACTACTACTATAGAGGGTTGATGCTACTACTACTGTAGAGGGTTGATACTACTACTACTGTAGAGGGTTGATACTACTACTACTTTAGAGGGTTGATACTACTACTACTACTGTAGAGGGTTGATACTACTACTACTACTGTAGAGGGTTGATACTACTACTACTACTGTAGAGGGTTGATACTACTACTACTGTAGAGGGTTGATACTACTACTACTGTAGAGGGTTGATACTACTACTACTACTGGAGATTGTTGATACTACTACTACTGTAGAGGGTTGATGCTACTACTACTACTGTAGAGGGTTTATACTACTACTACTACTGTAGAGGGTTGATACTACTACTACTGTAGATGGTTGATGCGACTACTACTGTAGATGGTTGATACTACTACTACTGTAAAGGGTTGATGCTACTACTACTACTGTAGATGGTTGATACTACTACTACTACTGTAGAGGGTTGATACTACTACAACTGTAGAGGGTTGATACTGCTAATACTGTAGATGTTTCATACTACTACTACTGTAGAGGGTTGATGCAACTACTACTACTGTAGATTGTTGATATTACTACTACTGTAGAGGGTTGATACTACTACTACTACTACTGTAGAGGGTTGATACTACTACTACTACTGTAGATTGTTGATATTACTACTACTGTAGAGGGTTGATACTACTACTACTGTAGAGGGTTGATACTACTACTACAACTACTGTAGAGGGTTGATACTACAACTACTAATGTAGAGGGTTGATACTACTACTACTACTGTAGAGGGTTGATGCTACTACTACTACTGTAGAGTTTTGATGCTACTACTACTACTATAGAGGGTTGATGCAACTACTACTATAGATGGTTGATACTACTACTACTGTAGAGGGTTTATACTACTACTACTATAGAGGGTTGATGCTACTACTACTGTAGAGGGTTGATGCTACTACTACTGTAGAGGGTTGATACTACTACTACTGTAGAGGGTTGATACTACGTCTACTTTAGAGGGTTGATACTACTACTACTGTAGAGGGTTGATACTACTACTACTGTAGAGGGTTGATACTACTACTACTACTACTGTAGAGGGTTGATACTACTACTACTACTGTAGAGGGTTGATAATACTACTTTAGAGGGTTAATACTACTACTACTTTCGAGTTTTGATACTACTACTACTGTAGAGGGTTGATACTACTACTACGACTGGAGATTGTTGATACTACTACTACTGTAGAGGGTTGATGCTACTACTACTACTGTAGAGGGTTGATACTACTACTACTACTGTAGAGGCTTGATGCTAATACTACTGTAAATGGTTGACACTACTACTACTACTGTAGAGGGTTGATTCTACTACTACTGTAGAGGGTTGATACTACTACTACTACTGTAGAGGGTTGATACTACTACTACTGTAGAGGGTTGATACTACTACTACTACTGTAGAGGGTTGATACTACTACTACTGTAGAGGGTTGATACTACTACTACTGTAGAGGGTTGACACTACTACTACTACTACTGTAGAGGGTTTACACTACTACTACTGTAGAGGGTGGATACTACTACTACTTTAGAGGGTCGATACTACTACTACTACTACTGTAGAGGGTTGATACTACTACTACTACTGTAGAGGGTTGATACTACAACTACTACTGTAGAGGGTTGATACTACTACAACTGTAGAGGGTTGGTGCTACTACTACTGTAGAGGGTTGATACTACTACTACTGTAGAGGGTTGATACTACTACTACTACTACTGTAGAGGGTTGATACTACTACTACTGTAGAGGGTTGATACTACTACTACTGTAGAGGGTTGATACTACTACTAATGTAGAGGTTTGATGCTACTACTACTACTGTAGAGGGTTGATACTACTACTACTGTAGAGGGTTGATACTACTACTACAACTGTAGAGGGTTGATACTACTACTACTACTGTAGAGGGTTGATACTACGAATGCTACTGTGGAGGGTTGATACTGCTACTACCACTGTAGAGGGTTGATACTACTACTACTACTGTAGAGGGTTGATACTACGAATGCTACTGTGGAGGGTTGATACTACTACTACCACTGTAGAGGGTTGATACTACTACTACTACTACTGTAGAGGGTTGATACTACTACTACTACTGTAGAGGGTTGATACTACTACTACTACTGTAGAGGGTTGATGCTACCACTACTACTGTAGAGTTTTGCTGCTACTACTACTACTATAGAGGGTTGATGCAACTACTACTATAGATGGTTGATACTACTACTACTGTAGAGGGTTTATACTACTACTACTATAGAGGGTTGATGCTACTACTACTGTAGAGGGTTGATGCTACTACTACTGTAGAGGGTTGATACTACTACTACTACTTTAGAGGGATGATACTACTACTACTACTGTAGAGGGTTGATACTACTACTACTGTAGAGGGTTGATACTACTACTACTTTAGAGGGTTGATACTACTACTACTGTAGAGGGTTGATACTACTACTACTGTAGAGGGTTGATACTACTACTACTACTACTGTAGAGGGTTGATACTACTACTACTACTGTAGAGGGTTGATACTACTACTTTAGAGGGTTAATACTACTACTACTTTCGAGTTTTGATACTACTACTACTGTAGAGGGTTGATGCTACTACTACTACTGTAGAGGGTTGATACTACTACTACTACTGTAGATTGTTGATATTACTTCTACTGTAGAGGGTTGATACTACTACTACTACTGTAGAGGGTTGATACTACTACTACTACTGTAGAGGGTTGATACTACTACTACTGTAGAGGGTTGATACTACTACTACTACTGTAGAGGGTTGATACTACTACTACTGTAGAGGGTTGATAGTACTACTACTACTGTAGAGGGTTGATACTACTACTACTGTAAAGCGTTGATACTACTACTACTGTAGAGGGTTGACACTACTACTACTACTGTAGAGGGTTTACACTACTACTACTGTAGAGGGTGGATACTACTACTACTTTAGAGGGTTGATACTACTACTACTGTAGAGGGTTGATACTACTACTACTAATGTAGAGGGTTGATACTACAACTACTACTGTAGAGGGTTGATACTACTACTACAGTAGAGGGATGATCCTAATACTACTGTAGAGGGTTGATACTACTGCGACTACTGTAGAGGGTTGATACTACTACTACTGTAGAGGTTGATACTACTACTACTACTGTAGAGGGTTGATACTACTACTACTGTAGAGGGTTGATACTACTACTACTGTAGAGGGTTGATACTACTACTACTGTAGAGGGTTGATACTACTACTACTACTACTGTAGAGGGTTGATACTACTACTACTGTAGAGGGTTGATACTACTACTACTGTAGAGGGTTGATACTACTACTAATGTAGAGGGTTGATGCTACTACTACTACTGTAGAGGGTTGATGCTACTACTACTGTAGAGGGTTGATACTACTACTACTGTAGAGGGTTGATACTACTACTACTACTACTACTGTAGAGGGTTGATACTACTACTACTGTAGAGGGTTGATACTACTACTACTGTAGAGGGTTGATACTACTACTACTAATGTAGAGGGTTGATACTACTACTACTACTGTAGAGGGTTGATGCTACTACTACTACTGTAGAGGGTTGATGCTACTACTACTACTGTAGAGGGTTGATACTACTACTACTGTAGAGGGTTGATACTACTACTACTGTAGAGGGTTGATGCTACTACTACTACTGTAGAGTTTTGATGCTACTACTACTACTGTAGAGGGTTGATGCTACTACTACTACTGTAGAGGGTTGATACCACTACTACTGTAGAGGGTTGATACTACTACTACTACTGGAGATTGTTGATACTACTACTACTGTAGAGGGTTGATGCTACTACTACTACTGTAGAGGGTTTATACTACTACTACTACTGTAGAGGGTTGATGCTACTACTACTGTAGATGGTTGATGCGACTACTACTGTAGATGGTTGATACTACTACTACTGTAAAGGGTTGATGCTACTACTACTACTGTAGATGGTTGATACTACTACTACTACTGTAGAGGGTTGATACTACTACAACTGTAGAGGGTTGATACTGCTAATACTGTAGATGTTTCATACTACTACTACTGTAGAGGGTTGATGCAACTACTACTACTGTAGATTGTTGATATTACTACTACTGTAGAGGGTTGATACTACTACTACTGTAGAGGGTTGATACTACTACTACAACTACTGTAGAGGGTTGATACTACAACTACTACTGTAGATGGTTGATACTACGACTACTACTGTAGAGGGTTGATACTACAACTACTACTGTAGAGGGTTGATGCTACTACTACTACTGTAGATGGTTGATACTACTACTACTACTGTAGAGGGTTGATACTACTACAACTGTAGAGGGTTGATACTGCTAATACTGTAGATGTTTCATACTACTACTACTGTAGATTGTTGATATTACTACTACTGTAGAGGGTTGATACTACTACTACTACTACTGTAGAGGGTTGATACTACTACTACTACTGTAGATTGTTGATATTACTACTACTGTAGAGGGTTGATACTACTACTACTGTAGAGGGTTGATACTACTACTACTGTAGAGGGTTTATACTACTACTACTATAGAGGGTTGATGCTACTACTACTGTAGAGGGTTGATGCTACTACTACTGTAGAGGGTTGATACTACTACTACTGTAGAGGGTTGATACTACTACTACTTTAGAGGGTTGATACTACTACTACTGTAGAGGGTTGATACTACTACTACTGTAGAGGGTTGATACTACTACTACTACTGTAGAGGGTTGATACTACTACTACTACTGTAGAGGGTTGATAATGAGGGTTACTACTACTACTTTCGAGTTTTGATACTACTACTACTGTAGAGGGTTGATACTACTACTACTGTAGAGGTTGATACTACTACTACTGTAGAGGGTTGATACTACTACTACTGTAGAGGGTTGATACTACTACTACTACTGTAGAGGGTTGATACTACTACTACTGTAGAGGGTTGATACTACTACTACTGTAGAGGGTTGATACTACTACTAATGTAGAGGGTTGATGCTACTACTACTACTGTAGAGGGTTGATGCTACTACTACTGTAGAGGGTTGATACTACTACTACTGTAGAGGGTTGATACTACTACTACTACTACTACTGTAGAGGGTTGATACTACTACTACTGTAGAGGGTTGATACTACTACTACAACTACTGTAGAGGGTTGATACTACAACTACTAATGTAGAGGGTTGATACTACTACTACTACTGTAGAGGGTTGATGCTACTACTACTACTGTAGAGGGTTGATGCTACTACTACTACTGTAGAGGGTTGATACTACTACTACTGTAGAGGGTTGATACTACTACTACTGTAGAGGGTTGATGCTACTACTACTACTGTAGAGTTTTGATGCTACTACTACTACTATAGAGGGTTGATGCAACTACTACTATAGATGGTTGATACTACTACTACTGTAGAGGGTTGATACTACTGCTACTATAGAGGGTTGATGCTACTACTACTGTAGAGAATTGATGCTACTACTACTGTAGATGGTTGATACTACTACTACTTTAGAGGGATGATACTACTACTACTACTGTAGAGGGTTGATACTACTACTACTACTACTGTAGAGGGTTGATACTACTACTACTACTGTAGAGGGTTGATACTACTACTACTGTAGAGGGTTGATACCACTACTACTGTAGAGGGTTGATACTACTACTACTACTGGAGATTGTTGATACTACTACTACTGTAGAGGGTTGATGCTACTACTACTACTGTAGAGGGTTTATACTACTACTACTACTGTAGAGGGTTGATGCTACTACTACTGTAGATGGTTGATGCGACTACTACTGTAGATGGTTGATACTACTACTACTGTAAAGGGTTGATGCTACTACTACTACTGTAGATGGTTGATACTACTACTACTACTGTAGAGGGTTGATACTACTACAACTGTAGAGGGTTGATACTGCTAATACTGTAGATGTTTCATACTACTACTACTGTAGAGGGTTGATGCAACTACTACTACTGTAGATTGTTGATATTACTACTACTGTAGAGGGTTGATACTACTACTACTGTAGAGGGTTGATACTACTACTACAACTACTGTAGAGGGTTGATACTACAACTACTACTGTAGATGGTTGATGCGACTACTACTGTAGATGGTTGATACTACTACTACTGTAAAGGGTTGATGCTACTACTACTACTGTAGATGGTTGATACTACTACTACTACTGTAGAGGGTTGATACTACTACAACTGTAGAGGGTTGATACTGCTAATACTGTAGATGTTTCATACTACTACTACTGTAGAGGGTTGATGCAACTACTACTACTGTAGATTGTTGATATTACTACTACTGTAGAGGGTTGATACTACTACTACTACTACTGTAGAGGGTTGATACTACTACTACTACTGTAGATTGTTGATATTACTACTACTGTAGAGGGTTGATACTACTACTACTGTAGAGGGTTGATACTACTACTACTGTAGAGGGTTTATACTACTACTACTATAGAGGGTTGATGCTACTACTACTGTAGAGGGTTGATGCTACTACTACTGTAGAGGGTTGATACTACTACTACTGTAGAGGGTTGATACTACTACTACTTTAGAGGGTTGATACTACTACTACTGTAGAGGGTTGATACTACTACTACTGTAGAGGGTTGATACTACTACTACTACTACTGTAGAGGGTTGATACTACTACTACTACTGTAGAGGGTTGATAATACTACTTTAGAGGGTTAATACTACTACTACTTTCGAGTTTTGATACTACTACTACTGTAGAGGGTTGATACTACTACTACGACTGGAGATTGTTGATACTACTACTACTGTAGAGGGTTGATGCTACTACTACTACTGTAGAGGGTTGATACTACTACTACTACTGTAGAGGGTTGATGCTAATACTACTGTAAATGGTTGACACTACTACTACTACTGTAGAGGGTTGATTCTACTACTACTGTAGAGGGTTGATACTACTACTACTACTGTAGAGGGTTGATACTACTACTACTGTAGAGGGTTGATACTACTACTACTGTAGAGGGTTGATACTACTACTACTGTAGAGGGTTGATACTACTACTACTGTAGAGGGTTGACACTACTACTACTACTACTGTAGAGGGTTTACACTACTACTACTGTAGAGGGTGGATACTACTACTACTTTAGAGGGTTGATACTACTACTACTACTACTGTAGAGGGTTGATACTACTACTACTGTAGAGGGTTGATACTACTACTACTGTAGAGGGTTGATACTACTACTAATGTAGAGGGTTGATGCTACTACTACTACTGTAGAGGGTTGATGCTACTACTACTGTAGAGGGTTGATACTACTACTACTGTAGAGGGTTGATACTACTACTACTACTACTACTGTAGAGGGTTGATACTACTACTACTACTGTAGAGGGTTGATACTACTACTACTGTAGAGGGTTGATACTACTACTACTGTAGAGGGTTGATGCTACTACTACTACTGTAGAGGGTTGATACTACTACTACTGTAGAGGGTTGATACTACTACTACTGTAGAGGGTTGATGCTACTACTACTACTGTAGAGTTTTGATGCTACTACTACTACTATAGAGGGTTGATGCAACTACTACTATAGATGGTTGATACTACTACTACTGTAGAGGGTTGATACTACTGCTACTATAGAGGGTTGATGCTACTACTACTGTAGAGGGTTGATGCTACTACTACTGTAGATGGTTGATACTACTACTACTTTAGAGGGTTGATACTACTACTACTACTGTAGAGGGTTGATACTACTACTACTACTACTGTAGAGGGTTGATACTACTACTACTACTGTAGAGGGTTGATACTACTACTACTGTAGAGGGTTGATACCACTACTACTGTAGAGGGTTGATACTACTACTACTACTGGAGATTGTTGATACTACTACTACTGTAGAGGGTTGATGCTACTACTACTACTGTAGAGGGTTTATACTACTACTACTACTGTAGAGGGTTGATGCTACTACTACTGTAGATGGTTGATGCGACTACTACTGTAGATGGTTGATACTACTACTACTGTAAAGGGTTGATGCTACTACTACTACTGTAGAGGGTTGATACTACTACTACTACTGTAGATTGTTGATATTACTACTACTGTAGAGGGTTGATACTACTACTACTGTAGAGGGTTGATACTACTACTACAACTACTGTAGAGGGTTGATACTACAACTACTAATGTAGAGGGTTGATACTACTACTACTACTGTAGAGGGTTGATGCTACTACTACTACTGTAGAGTTTTGATGCTACTACTACTACTATAGAGGGTTGATGCAACTACTACTATAGATGGTTGATACTACTTCTACTGTAGAGGGTTTATACTACTACTACTATAGAGGGTTGATGCTACTACTACTGTAGAGGGTTGATGCTACTACTACTGTAGAGGGTTGATACTACTACTACTGTAGAGGGTTGATACTACTACTACTTTAGAGGGTTGATACTACTACTACTGTAGAGGGTTGATACTACTACTACTGTAGAGGGTTGATACTACTACTACTACTACTGTAGAGGGTTGATACTACTACTACTACTACTGTAGAGGGTTGATACTACTACTACTACTGTAGAGGGTTGATACTACTACTTTAGAGGGTTAATACTACTACTACTTTCGAGTTTTGATACTACTACTACTGTAGAGGGTTGATGCTACTACTACTACTGTAGAGGGTTGATACTACTACTACTACTGTAGATTGTTGATATTACTTCTACTGTAGAGGGTTGATACTACTACTACTACTGTAGAGGGTTGATACTACTACTACTACTGTAGAGGGTTGATACTACTACTACTGTAGAGGGTTGATACTACTACTACTACTGTAGAGGGTTGATACTACTACTACTGTAGAGGGTTGATAGTACTACTACTACTGTAGAGGGTTGATACTACTACTACTGTAAAGCGTTGATACTACTACTACTGTAGAGGGTTGACACTACTACTACTACTGTAGAGGGTTTACACTACTACTACTGTAGAGGGTGGATACTACTACTACTTTAGAGGGTTGATACTACTACTACTACTACTGTAGAGGGTTGATACTACTACTACTAATGTAGAGGGTTGATACTACTACTACTACTGTAGAGGGTTGATACTACTACTACTAGAGGGATGATCCTAATACTACTGTAGAGGGTTGATACTACTGCGACTACTGTAGAGGGTTGATACTACTACTACTGTAGAGGGTTGATACTACTACTACTACTGTAGAGGGTTGATACTACTACTACTGTAGAGGGTTGATACTACTACTACTGTAGAGGGTTGATACTACTACTACTGTAGAGGGTTGATACTACTACTACTACTACTGTAGAGGGTTGATACTACTACTACTGTAGAGGGTTGATACTACTACTACTGTAGAGGGTTGATACTACTACTAATGTAGAGGGTTGATGCTACTACTACTACTGTAGAGGGTTGATGCTACTACTACTGTAGAGGGTGATACTACTACTACTGTAGAGGGTTGATACTACTACTACTACTACTACTGTAGAGGGTTGATACTACTACTACTACTGTAGAGGGTTGATACTACTACTACTACTGTAGAGGGTTGATACTACTACTACTGTAGAGGGTTGATGCTACTACTACTACTGTAGAGGGTTGATACTACTACTACTGTAGAGGGTTGATACTACTACTACTGTAGAGGGTTGATGCTACTACTACTACTGTAGAGTTTTGATGCTACTACTACTACTATAGAGGGTTGATGCAACTACTACTATAGATGGTTGATACTACTACTACTGTAGAGGGTTGATACTACTGCTACTATAGAGGGTTGATGCTACTACTACTGTAGAGAATTGATGCTACTACTACTGTAGATGGTTGATACTACTACTACTTTAGAGGGATGATACTACTACTACTACTGCAGAGGGTTGATACTACTACTACTACTACTGTAGAGGGTTGATACTACTACTACTACTGTAGAGGGTTGATACTACTACTACTGTAGAGGGTTGATACCACTACTACTGTAGAGGGTTGATACTACTACTACTACTGGAGATTGTTGATACTACTACGACTGTAGAGGGTTGATGCTACTACTACTACTGTAGAGGGTTTATACTACTACTACTACTGTAGAGGGTTGATGCTACTACTACTGTAGATGGTTGATGCGACTACTACTGTAGATGGTTGATACTACTACTACTGTAAAGGGTTGATGCTACTACTACTACTGTAGATGGTTGATACTACTACTACTACTGTAGAGGGTTGATACTACTACAACTGTAGAGGGTTGATACTGCTAATACTGTAGATGTTTCATACTACTACTACTGTAGAGGGTTGATGCAACTACTACTACTACTGTAGAGGGTTTACACTACTACTACTGTAGAGGGTTTACACTACTACTACTGTAGAGGGTGGATACTACTACTACTTTAGAGGGTCGATACTACTACTACTACTACTGTAGAGGGTTGATACTACTACTACTACTGTAGAGGGTTGATACTACAACTACTACTGTAGAGGGTTGATACTACTACAACTGTAGAGGGTTGGTGCTACTACTACTGTAGATTGTTGATATTACTACTACTGTAGAGGGTTGATACTACTACTACTACTACTGTAGAGGGTTGATACTACTACTACTACTGTAGATTGTTGATATTACTACTACTGTAGAGGGTTGATACTACTACTACTGTAGAGGGTTGATACTACTACTACAACTACTGTAGAGGGTTGATACTACAACTACTAATGTAGAGGGTTGATACTACTACTACTACTGTAGAGGGTTGATGCTACTACTACTACTGTAGAGTTTTGATGCTACTACTACTACTATAGAGGGTTGATGCAACTACTACTATAGATGGTTGATACTACTACTACTGTAGAGGGTTTATACTACTACTACTATAGAGGGTTGATGCTACTACTACTGTAGAGGGTTGATGCTACTACTACTGTAGAGGGTTGATACTACTACTACTGTAGAGGGTTGATACTACTACTACTTTAGAGGGTTGATACTACTACTACTGTAGAGGGTTGATACTACTACTACTGTAGAGGGTTGATACTACTACTACTACTACTGTAGAGGGTTGATACTACTACTACTACTGTAGAGGGTTGATAATACTACTTTAGAGGGTTAATACTACTACTACTTTCGAGTTTTGATACTACTACTACTGTAGAGGGTTGATACTACTACTACGTCTGGAGATTGTTGATACTACTACTACTGTAGAGGGTTGATGCTACTACTACTACTGTAGAGGGTTGATACTACTACTACTACTGTAGAGGGTTGATGCTAATACTACTGTAAATGGTTGACACTACTACTACTACTGTAGAGGGTTGATTCTACTACTACTGTAGAGGGTTGATACTACTACTACTACTGTAGAGGGTTGATAATACTACTTTAGAGGGTTAATACTACTACTACTTTCGAGTTTTGATACTACTACTACTGTAGAGGGTTGATACTACTACTACGACTGGAGATTGTTGATACTACTACTACTGTAGAGGGTTGATGCTACTACTACTACTGTAGAGGGTTGATACTACTACTACTACTGTAGAGGGTTGATGCTACTACTAAATGGTTGACACTACTACTACTACTGTAGAGGGTTGATTCTACTACTACTGTAGAGGGTTGATACTACTACTACTACTGTAGAGGGTTGATACTACTACTACTGTAGAGGGTTGATACTACTACTACTGTAGAGGGTTGATACTACTACTACTACTGTAGAGGGTTTACACTACTACTACTGTAGAGGGTGGATACTACTACTACTTTAGAGGGTCGATACTACTACTACTACTACTGTAGAGGGTTGATACTACTAATACTACTGTAGAGGGTTGATACTACAACTACTACTGTAGAGGGTTGATACTACTACAACTGTAGAGGGTTGGTGCTACTACTACTGTAGAGGGTTGATACTACTACTACTGTAGAGGGTTGATACTACTACTACTACTACTGTAGAGGGTTGATACTACTACTACTGTAGAGGGTTGATACTACTACTACTGTAGAGGGTTGATACTACTACTAATGTAGAGGTTTGATGCTACTACTACTACTGTAGAGGGTTGATACTACTACTACTGTAGAGGGTTGATACTACTACTACAACTGTAGAGGGTTGATACTACTACTACTACTGTAGAGGGTTGATACTACGAATGCTACTGTGGAGGGTTGATACTGCTACTACCACTGTAGAGGGTTGATACTACTACTACTACTGTAGAGGGTTGATACTACGAATGCTACTGTGGAGGGTTGATACTACTACTACCACTGTAGAGGGTTGATACTACTACTACTACTACTGTAGAGGGTTGATACTACTACTACTACTGTAGAGGGTTGATACTACTACTACTACTGTAGAGGGTTGATGCTACCACTACTACTGTAGAGTTTTGCTGCTACTACTACTACTATAGAGGGTTGATGCAACTACTACTATAGATGGTTGATACTACTACTACTACTGTAGAGGGTTGATACTACTACTACTACTGTAGAGGGTTGATACTACTACTACTGTAGAGGGTTGATACTACTACTACTACTGTAGAGGGTTGATACTACTACTACTGTAGAGGGTTGATAGTACTACTACTACTGTAGAGGGTTGATACTACTACTACTGTAAAGCGTTGATACTACTACTACTGTAGAGGGTTGACACTACTACTACTCCTGTAGAGGGTTTACACTACTACTACTGTAGAGGGTGGATACTACTACTACTTTAGAGGGTTGATACTACTACTACTACTACTGTAGAGGGTTGATACTACTACTACTAATGTAGAGGGTTGATACTACAACTACTACTGTAGAGGGTTGATACTACTACTACAGTAGAGGGATGATCCTAATACTACTGTAGAGGGTTGATACTACTGCGACTACTGTAGAGGGTTGATACTACTACTACTGTAGAGGATTGATACTACTACTACTACTGTAGAGGGTTGATACTACTACTACTGTAGAGGGTTGATACTACTACTACTGTAGAGGGTTGATACTACTACTACTGTAGAGGGTTGATACTACTACTACTACTACTGTAGAGGGTTGATACTACTACTACTGTAGAGGGTTGATACTACTACTACTGTAGAGGGTTGATACTACTACTAATGTAGAGGGTTGATGCTACTACTACTACTGTAGAGGGTTGATGCTACTACTACTGTAGAGGGTTGATACTACTACTACTGTAGAGGGTTGATACTACTACTACTACTACTACTGTAGAGGGTTGATACTACTACTACTACTGTAGAGGGTTGATACTACAACTACTACTGTAGAGGGTTGATACTACTACTACTGTAGAGGGTTGATGCTACTACTACTACTGTAGAGGGTTGATACTACTACTACTGTAGAGGGTTGATACTACTACTACTGTAGAGGGTTGATGCTACTACTACTACTGTAGAGTTTTGATGCTACTACTACTACTATAGAGGGTTGATGCAACTACTACTATAGATGGTTGATACTACTACTACTGTAGAGGGTTGATACTACTGCTACTATAGAGGGTTGATGCTACTACTACTGTAGAGAATTGATGCTACTACTACTGTAGATGGTTGATACTACTACTACTTTAGAGGGTTGATACTACTACTACTACTGTAGAGGGTTGATACTACTACTACTACTACTGTAGAGGGTTGATACTACTACTACTACTGTAGAGGGTTGATACTACTACTACTGTAGAGGGTTGATACCACTACTACTGTAGAGGGTTGATACTACTACTACTACTGGAGATTGTTGATACTACTACTACTGTAGAGGGTTGATGCTACTACTACTACTGTAGAGGGTTTATACTACTACTACTACTGTAGAGGGTTGATGCTACTACTACTGTAGATGGTTGATGCGACTACTACTGTAGATGGTTGATACTACTACTACTGTAAAGGGTTGATGCTACTACTACTACTGTAGATGGTTGATACTACTACTACTACTGTAGAGGGTTGATACTACTACAACTGTAGAGGGTTGATACTGCTAATACTGTAGATGTTTCATACTACTACTACTGTAGAGGGTTGATGCAACTACTACTACTGTAGATTGTTGATATTACTACTACTGTAGAGGGTTGATACTACTACTACTGTAGAGGGTTGATACTACTACTACAACTACTGTAGAGGGTTGATACTACAACTACTAATGTAGAGGGTTGATACTACTACTATTACTGTAGAGGGTTGATACTACTACTACTGTAGAGGTTTGATACTACTACTACTACTGTAGAGGGTTGATACTACTACTACTGTAGAGGGTTGATACTACTACTACTACTGTAGATTGTTGATATTACTACTACTGTAGAGGGTTGATACTACTACTACTGTAGAGGGTTGATACTACTACTACAACTACTGTAGAGGGTTGATACTACAACTACTAATGTAGAGGGTTGATACTACTACTATTACTGTAGAGGGTTGATACTACTACTACTGTAGAGGTTTGATACTACTACTACTACTGTAGAGGGTTGATACTACTACTACTGTAGAGGGTTGATACTACTACTACGACTGTAGAGGGTTTACACTATTACTACTGTAGAGGGTGGATACTACCACTACTTTAGAGGGTTGATAGTACTACTACTACTGTAGAGGGTTGATACTACTACAACTGTAGATGGTTGATACTACTACTACTACTACTGTAGACGTTTTACACAACTACTACTGTAGAGGGTGGATACTACTACTACTTTAGAGGGTTGATACTACTGCAACTGTAGATGGTTGATACTACTACTGTAGAGTTTTGATTCTACTACTACTACTACTACTACTGTAGATGGTTGATACTACTACTACTGTAGAGGGTTGATACTACTACTACTGTAGAGGGTTGATGCTACTACTACTACTGTAGAGGGTTGATACTACTACTACTGTAGAGGGTTGATACTACTACTACTACTGTAGAGGGTTGATACTACTACTGTAGAGTGTTGATACTACTACTACTGTAGAGGGTTGATACTACTACTACTGTAGAGGGTTGATGCTACTACTACTACTGTAGAGGGTTGATACTACTACTACTACTACTGTAGAGGGTTGATACTACTAATACTACTGTAGAGGGTTGATACTACTACTACTGTAGAGGGTTGATACTACTTCTACTGTAGAGGGTTGATACTACTACTAATGTAGAGGGTTGATGCTACTACTACTACTGTAGAGGGTTGATACTACTACTACTGTAGAGGGTTGATACTACTACTACTACTGTAGAGGGTTGATACTACTACTACTACTGTAGAGGGTTGATACTACTACTACTACTGTAGAGGGTTGATACTACTACTACTGTCAAGGGTTGATACTCCTACTGCTACTGTAGAGGGTTGATACTACAAATGCTACTGTAGAGGGTTGATACTACAAATGCTACTGTAGAGGGTTGATACTACTATTACTACTGTAGAGGGTTGATACTACTACTGCTACTGTAGAGGGTTGATACTACTACGACTACTGTAGAGAGTTGATACTACTAATGCTACTGTAGAGGGTTGATACTACTACCACTACTGTAGAGGGTTGATACTACTACTACTGTAGAGGGTTGATACTACTACTGCTACTGTAGAGGGTTGATACTACTACTACTGTAGAGGGTTGATACTACTACTACTACTGTAGAGGGTTGATGCTACTACTACTGTAGAGGGTTTATACTCCTACTACTGTAGAGGGTTGATACTACTACTACTGTAGAGGGTTGATACTACTACTGCTACTGTAGAGGGTTGATGCTACTACTACTGTAGAGGGTTGATACTACTACTACTGTAGAGGGTTGATACTACTACTACTGTAGACGGTTGATACTATTACTGCTGTAGAGGGTTGATGCTACTACTACTGTAGAGGGTTGATACTACTACTACTACTGTAGAGGGTTGATACTACTACTACTACTGTAGAGGATTGATACTACTACTACTGTTGTAGAGGGTTGATACTACTACTACTACTGTAGAGGGTTGATACTACTGCTACTACTGTAGAGGGTTGATACTACTTCCACTGTAGAGGGTTGATACTACTACTACTGTAGAGGTTTGATACTACTTCTACTACTACTGTAGAGGGTTGATACTACTATTACTGTCGAGGGTTGATACTACTACTACTGTAGAGGGTTGATACTACTACTACTGTAGAGGGTTGATACTACTACTACTGTGGAGGGTTGATACTACTACTACTGTAGAGGGTTGATACTACTACTACTGTAGAGGGTTGATACTACTACTACTGTAGAGGGTTGACACTACTGCTACTGTAGAGGGTTGATACTACTACTACTGTAGAGGGTTGATACTACTGCTACTGTAGAGGGTTGATACTACTACTACTACTACTGTAGAGGGTTGATACTACTACTACTACTGTAGAGGGTTGATACTACTACTACTACTGTAGAGGGTTGATACTACCACTACTACTGTAGAGGGTTGATACTACTACTACTACTGTAGAGGATTGATACTACTACTACTTCTGTAGAGGGTTGATACTACTACTACTACTACTGTAGAGGGTTGATACTACTACTACTACTGTAGAGGGTTGATACTACTACTACTACTGTAGAGGGTTGATACTACTACTACTGTAGAGGGTTGAAACTACTACTACTGTAGAGGGTTGATACTACTACTACTGTAGATGGTTGATACTACTACTACTGTAGAGGGTTGATACTACTACTACTGTAGAGGGTTGATACTACTACTACTACTGTAGAGGGTTGATACTACTACTACTACTGTAGAGGGTTGATACTACTACTACTGTAGAGGGTTGATACTACTACTATGACTGTAGAGGGTTGATACTACTACTACTACTACTGTAGAGGGTTGATACTACTACTACGACTGTAGAGGGTTGATACTACTAATGCTACCGTAGAGGGTTGATACTACTACTACCACTGTAGAGGGTTGATACTACGACTACTACTGTAGAGGGTTGATACTACTACTACTACTGTAGAGGGTTGATACTACTACTACTGTAGAGGGTTGATGCTACTACTACTACTGTAGAGTTTTGATACTACTACTACTACTATAGAGGGTTGATGCAACTACTACTATAGATGGTTGATACTACTACTACTGTAGAGGGTTGATACTACTACTACTGTAGAGGGTTGATACTACTACTACTACTGTAGAGGGTTGATACTACTACTACTACTTTAGAGGGTTGATACTACTATTACTTTCGAGTTTTGATACTACTACTACTGTAGAGGATTGATACATCTACTACTACTGGAGATTGTTGATACTACTACTACTGTAGAGGGTTGATGCTACTACTACTACTGTAGAGGATTGATACTACTACTACTACTGTAGAGGGTTGATGCTACTACTACTGTAGATGGTTGATGCTACTACTACTACTGTAGATGGTTGATACTACTGCTACTACTGTAGAGGGTTGATACTAATACTACTGTAGAGGGTTGATACTGCTACTACTGTAGATGTTTCATACTACTACTACGATAGAGGGTTGATGCAACTACTACTACTGTAGATTGTTGATATTACTACTACTGTAGAGGGTTGACGCTACTACTACTACTGTAGAGGGTTGATACTACTACTACTGTAGAGGGTTGATACTACTACTACGACTGTAGAGGGTTGATACTACTACTACTACTACTGTAGAGGGTTGATACTACTACTACTACTGTAGAGGGTTGATACTACTAATGCTACTGTAGAGGGTTGATGCTACTACTACTACTGTAGAGTTTTGATACTACTACTACTACTATAGAGGGTTGATGCAACTACTACTATAGATGGTTGATACTACTACTACTGTAGAGGATTGATACTACTACTACTACTGTAGAGGGTTGATACTACTACTACTACTGTAGAGGGTTGATACTACTACTACTACTGTAGAGGGTTGATACTACTACTACTACTGTAGAGGGTTGATACTACTACTACTGTAGAGGGTTGATGCTACTACTACTACTGTAGAGTTTTGATACTACTACTACTACTATAGAGGGTTGATGCAACTACTACTATAGATGGTTGATACTACTACTACTGTAGAGGATTGATACTACTACTACTACTGTAGAGGGTTGATACTACTACTACTACTGTAGAGGGTTGATACTACTACTACTACTGTAGAGGGTTGATACTACTACTACTACTTTAGAGGGTTGATACTACTACTACTACTGTAGAGGGTTGATACTACTACTACTACTGTAGAGGGTTGAGGGTTGATACTACTACTACTACTGTAGAGGGTTGATACTACTACTACTACTGTAGAGGGTTGATACTACTACTACTACTGTAGAGGGTTGATGCTACTACTACTACTGTAGAGGGTTGATACTACTACTACTACTGTAGAGGGTTGATACTACTACTACTACTTTAGAGGGTTGATACTACTACTACTTTCGAGTTTTGATACTACTACTACTGTAGAGGATTGATACTACTATTACTACTGTAGATTGTTGATATTACTACTACTGTAGAGGGTTGACGCTACTACTACTACTGTAGAGGGTTGATACTACTACTACTGTAGAGGGTTGATACTACTACTACGACTGTAGAGGGTTGATACTACTACTACTACTACTGTAGAGGGTTGATACTACTACTACTACTGTAGAGGGTTGATACTACTAATGCTACTGTAGAGGGTTGATACTACTACTACCACTGTAGAGGGTTGATACTACGACTACTACTGTAGAGGGTTGATACTACTACTACTACTGTAGAGGGTTGATACTACTACTACTGTAGAGGGTTGATGCTACTACTACTACTGTAGAGTTTTGATACTACTACTACTACTATAGAGGGTTGATGCAACTACTACTATAGATGGTTGATACTACTACTACTGTAGAGGATTGATACTACTACTACTACTGTAGAGGGTTGATACTACTACTACTACTGTAGAGGGTTGATACTACTACTACTACTTTAGAGGGTTGATACTACTACTACTACTGTAGAGGGTTGATACTACTACTACTACTGTAGAGGGTTGAGGGTTGATACTACTACTACTACTGTAGAGGGTTGATACTACTACTACTACTGTAGATGGTTGATACTACTACTACTGTAGAGTTTTGATAATACTACTACTAATACTACTACTACTACTACTACTACTGTAGATGGTTGATACTACTACTACTACTGTAGAGGGTTGAGGGTTGATACTACTACTACTACTGTAGAGGGTTGATACTACTACTACTACTGTAGATGGTTGATACTACTACTACTGTAGAGTTTTGATAATACTACTACTACTACTACTACTACTACTACTGTAGATGGTTGATACTACTACTACTGTAGAGGGTTGATACTACTACTACTGTAGAGGTTTGATGCTACTACTACTACTGTAGAGGGTTGATACTACTACTACTGTAGAGGGTTGATACTACTACTACTACTGTAGAGGGTTGATACTACTACTGTAGAGTGTTGATACTACTACTACTGTAGAGGGTTGATACTACTACTACTGTAGAGGGTTGATGCTACTACTACTACTGTAGAGGGTTGATAGTACTACTACTGTAGAGGGTTGATGCTACAACTCCTACTGTAGATGGTTGATACTACTACTACTACTGTAGAGGTTTGATACTACTACTACTGTAGAGGGTTGATACCACTAATACTGTAGATGTTTCATACTACTACTACTGTAGAGGGTTGATGCAACTACTACTACTGTAGATTGTTGATATTACTACTACTGTAGAGGGTTGATACTACTACTACTGTAGAGGGTTGATACTAATACTACTGTAGAGGGTTGATACTACTACTACCACTGTAGAGGGTTGATACTACTACTACTACTGTAGAGGGTTGATACTACTGCTACTGTAGAAGGTTGATACTACTACTACTGTAGAGGGTTGATACTACTACTACTGTAGAGGGTTGATACTACTACTACCACTGTAGAGGGTTGATACTACTACTACTGTAGAGGGTTGATACTACTACTACTGTAGAGGGTTGATACTACTACTACAGTAGAGGGTTGATACTACTACTACTACTGTAGAGGGTTGATACTACTGCTACTGTAGAGGGTGTATACTACTACTTCTGTAGAGGGTTGATACTACTGCCACTGTAGAGGGTTGATACTACTACTACTGTAGAGTGTTGATACTACTACTACTACTGTAGAGGGTTGATACTACTACTACTACTGTAGAGGGTTGATACTACTACTACCATTGTAGAGGGTTGATACTACTACTACTACTCTAGAGGGTTGATACTACTACTACTGTAGAGGGTTGATACTACTACTACTGTAGAGGGTTGATACTACTGCTACTGTAGAGGGTGTATACTACTACTTCTGTAGAGGGTTGATACTACTGCTACTGTAGAGGGTTGATACTACTACTACTGTAGAGGGTTGATACTACTACTACTACTACTATAGAGGGTTGATACTACTACTACTACTGTAGAGGGTTGATACTACTACTACTGTAGAGGGTTGATACTACTACTACTGTAGAGGGTTGATACTATTACTACTGTAGAGGGTTGATACTACTACTACTGTAGAGAGTTGATACTACTACTACTGTAGAGGGTTGATACTACTACTACTACTGTAGAGGGTTGATACTACTATTACCACTGTAGAGGGTTGATACTACTACTACTGTAGAGGGTTGATACTACTACTACTGTAGAGGGTTGATACTACTACTACAGTAGAGGGTTGATACTACTACTACTACTGTAGAGGGTTGATACTACTGCTACTGTAGAGGGTGTATACTACTACTTCTGTAGAGGGTTGATACTACTGCTACTGTAGAGGGTTGATACTACTACTACTACTACTGTAGAGGGTTGATACTACTACTACTACTGTAGAGGGTTGATACTACTACTACTACTGTAGAGGGTTGATACTACTACTACTGTAGAGGGTTGATACTACTACTACTACTACTGTAGAGGGTTGATACTACTACTACTACTGTAGAGGGTTGATACTACTACTACTACTGTAGAGGGTTGATACTACTACTACTGTAGAGGGTTGATACTACTACTACTGTAGAGGGTTGATACTACTACTACTACTGTAGAGGGTTGATACTACTACTACCACTGTAGAGGGTTGATACTACTACTACTGTAGAGGGTTGATACTACTACTACTACTGTAGAGGGTTGATATTACTACTACTGTAGAGGGTTGATACTACTACTACTACTACTGTAGAGGGTTGATGCTACTACTGCTGTAGAAGGTTGATACTACTACTACTGTAGAGGGTTGATACTACTACTACTACTACTACTGTAGAGGGTTGATACTACTACTACTACTGTAGAAGGTTGATACTACTACTACTGTAAAGGGTTGATACTACTACTACTGTAGAGTGTTGATACTACTACTACTACTGTAGAGGGTTGATACTACTATTACTACTGTAGAGGGTTTATACTACTACTACTACTGTAGAGGGTTGATACTACTACTACTGTAGAGGGTTGATACTACTACTACTGTAGAGGGTTGATACTACTACTACTGTAGAGGGTTGATACTACTACTACTGTAGAGGGTTGATACTATTACTACTGTAGAGGGTTGATACTACTACTACTGTAGAGGGTTGATACTACTACTACTGTAGAGGGTTGATACTACTACTACTGTAGAGGGTTGATACTACTACTACTGTAGAGGGTTGATACTACTACTACTGTAGAGGGTTGATACTACTACTACTGTAGAGGGTTGATACTACTACTACTGTAGAGGGTTGATACTACTACTACTGTAGAGGGTTGATACTACTATAGAGGGTTGATACTACTACTACTGTAGAGGGTTGATACTACTACTAATGTAGAGGGTTGATACTACTACTACTGTAGAGGGTTGATACTACTACTACTACTACTGTAGAGGGTTGATACTACTACTACTACTGTAGAGGGTTGATACTACTACTACTGTAGAGGGTTGATACTACTACTACTGTAGAGGGTTGATACTACTACTACTGTAGAGGGTTGATACTACTACTACTACTGTAGAGGGTTGATACTACTACTACTACTGTAGAGGGTTGATACTACTACTACTGTAGAGGGTTGATACTACTACTACTGTAGAGGGTTGATACTACTACTACTACTACTGTAGAGGGTTGATACTACTACTACTACTGTAGAGGGTTGATACTACTACTACTGTAGAGGGTTGATACTACTACTACTGTAGAGGGTTGATACTACTACTACTACTGTAGAGGGTTGATACTACTACTACCACTGTAGAGGGTTGATACTACTACTACTGTAGAGGGTTGATACTACTACTACTACTGTAGAGGGTTGATATTACTACTACTGTAGAGGGTTGATACTACTACTACTACTACTACTGTAGAGTGTTGATACTACTACTGCTGTAGAAGGTTGATACTACTACTACTGTAGAGGGTTGATACTACTACTACTACTACTACTGTAGAGGGTTGATACTACTACTACAGTAGAGGGTTGATACTACTACTACTACTGTAGAGGGTTGATACTACTACTACTGTAGAAGGTTGATACTACTACTACTGTAAAGGGTTGATACTACTACTACTGTAGAGTGTTGATACTACTACTACTACTGTAGAAGGTTGATACTACTACTACTGTAAAGGGTTGATACTACTACTACTGTAGAGTGTTGATACTACTACTACTACTATGTAAGATGTGCTTTATAAATAAATAGGATTTGATGTTGATGATGGATGACAGGGCTTTTCCATATTATACTGTATGCAATACTGATTGACAGGAAATAGCAGAGATGACAGAAATCTTCTGCTTTTGGAATCAAAAGGTGATGTATCTGTATGTGTCATCAGGCCAACAGGGGTCCTATGTTAGAGGTCAAAGGGCAGACTAATACCTAGCTGACTGGGGAAACATGAAGGACATTTTTCTGTTGTTCTTCTCCTCCGTTAGGAGGAAGAGGTAGCGAGTAAGATAACAGCGCTTGCCTAAAATCACATCCAGCAGCATATTTGTGTTAGCCTGGTCCAAAATCTGTTGACGCTGTCTTGCCAACATCTATGGCAAGAGAGCACAAAACTATCTGAAACCGGGCTATATTTGTGATAATTATCAGTCACAATTATCACAAGATGAAACTCTTGAAATATCAGTCACAGGCCTCTCTGGCACCAAGTCTGTTGTATTTGACCTTGAGAAATCAACTGATGAGAATTCTGATCAGTTCTGAAGCATGTCTGATGTCTCCAGGCGTGAGTATCATTGCTTTAGTTTAATAACTAACATCTAATTATTTTTTTGTCACCCCATGAATGATGTTGTCTGATGAGCTCTTGTAGCAGTCTTTATTGTTCATTGGGTGATTTTTATTCTTCTCATTGACTTCAATGTGTATCTTTCTAAAAAAAAAAATCTGCATCCCAACACCTCTGATAAACCATAGACGGGAAATGTATTGACTTCTAATTAATGCATTTGCTTTCATTTGTGACCACAGGGACAGATTGTTCACATGTGGAAGGGGTGTGTATCTGTCATCACCAAATGGCTCTCTTGTGTAGACTAAGATTACGTTCCAAATAGAGCCCTATTCCCTTTATAGTGCACTACTTTTGACCAGGGCTCATAGTGCACTATATAGGGAATTGGATGTTATTTGGGCACCGAGTCTGGATGAATCAGAGAGCCTGCCTGGCTGAAGTCTAATGCTTTTGTCAGTCTCGTTAGAGCTAACGGGAGTTGTATCATGAGTGTACATGTTAATGACATCTGAGGGTTGGTTGTACCCCCGGGCACAGAGAAAAGAGAAGAAGAAAACATGTTCTCATAAATAAGAATTATACATAATTTCAGCACCCAGAACCAAATCTGTGTTAAAGGGACATCAGCATGTGAAATAGGCATGTTTCTGCTGTATCAAATCACATGTATTTAAATAGCCCTTCTTACATCAGCTGATATCTCAAAGTGCTGTGCAGAAACCCAGCCTAAAACCCCAAACAGCAAGCAATGCAGGTGTAGAAGCATGGTGGCTAGGAAAAACTCCCTAGAAAGGCCAAAACCTAGGAAGAAACCTAGAGAGGAACCAGGCTATGTGGGGTGGCCAGTCCTCTTTTGGCTGTGCCGGGTGGAGATTATAACAGAACATGGCCAAGATGTTCAAATGTTCATAAATGACCAGCATGGTCAAATAATAATAATCACAGGCAGAACAGTTGAAACTGGAGCAGCAGCACGGCCAGGTGGACTGAGGACCGCAAGGAGTCATCATGCCAGATAGTCCTGAGGCATGGTCCTAGGGCTCAGGTCCTCTGAGAGAGAGAAAGAAAGAGAGAAAGAGAGAATTAGAGAGAGCATACTTAAATTCACACAGGACACCGGATAAGACAGGAGAAGTACTCCATATATAACAAACTGACCCTAGCCCCACGACACATAAACTACTGCAGCATAAATACTGGAGGCTGAGACAGGAGGGGTCAGGAGACACTGTGGCCCCATCCGATGAGACCCCCAGACAGGGCCAAACAGGAAGGATATAACCCCACCCACTTTGCCAAAGCACAGCCCCCACACCACTAGAGGCATATATTCAACCACCAACTTACCATCCTGAGACAAGGCCGAGTATAGCTGTATGTTTTGTAATAATAATGAAAGAGGTAGAAGATTGAGCCAGATAAGTATTTCGATGACATCATTTGTTGTGCATCTTTCCGACCCACCAAACACAGAAATCCTCCATTTTCATATATGTTGATGTTGGGGCGCTGCAGGAGAAAATGTCACGAGAGACTAAATCAAATCAAAAATCAAATCAAATTTTATTTGTCACATACACATACATAACAGATAATATATCTCAGTGATAAATAATCCATTATGTAAGCAAAATACTTTATAAGGAGCCATAAATACTTCTGAATGCTTATAACCTGTATTATAATTCCTTATAAATCACAATGAATGCATTCAAATGTATTGTAAATAAATAATAGTATCCTCAAAGAAAGTATACGTTGAATGTTCTAAGAGGGCAAGTACAAGCACTACAACTTTCTTTTCAACATGCTAGCCTCTGTTTTGTGCCTCCTGAACATTACCCTTCTGAGCGGAACTTCCTGTAAGTCACTCTGCACTAAAGTGCAGGTAGACCCGGTGAATTTAACCCCCCCCCCTGAGTAAAGGGTCTGAATGAAAATATCATATTTCATTCACTGCCTCCTGTGCCCATCTTCTGCTGTACCCCCACCATCCCCTTAGCCACAGTGAACACCTGTCTTTGATCTGGCTGGTAAGAGGAATGCCTCCTGTCTTTGATCTGGCTGGTAAGAGGAATGCCTCCTGTCTTTGATCTGGCTGGTAAGAGGAATGCCTCCTGTCTTTGATCTGGCTGGTAAGAGGAATGCCTCCTGTCATTGATCTGGCTGGTAAGAGGAATGCCTCCTGTCATTGATCTGGCTGGTAAGAGGAATGCCTCCTGTCTTTGATCTGGCTGGTAAGAGGAATGCTCCCCTGTCTTTGATCTGGCTGGTAAGAGGAATGCCTCCTGTCTTTGATCTGGCTGGTAAGAGGAATGTCTGGTGGTAGAGGAATGCCTCCTGTCTTTGATCTGGCTGGTAAGAGGAATGCCTCCTGTCTTTGATCTGGCTGGTAAGAGGAATGTCTGTCTTTGATCTGGCTGGTAAGAGGAATGGTCTTTGATCTGGCTGGTAAGAGGAATGCCTCCTGTCTTTGATCTGGCTGGTAAGAGGAATGTCCCCTGTCTTTGATCTGGCTGGTAAGAGGAATGTCCTCTGTCTTTGATCTGGCTGGTAAGAGTGTTTGTGAAGATCAAGGACAATAATTATTCCAGAAAGCTGTTTCAGCCTCGGCACGGTTTCCATCCTCAGCAGGTGGGCAGGATGGTTCACTGCACATATGTCCCAAATGGCACCTTATTCCCTTTTCCCATATGGGCCCTGTTCAAAAGTTGTGTGCTATCTAGAGAATGGAGTAGATTGGATAGGATGGAGTCATAGCACGAAATGGCAGAGAAAATATTCAGTGATTCACTCCAACCCACTGGCCAAACAACACAGGATTCAACTTTGGGCAGTTAGTGACACATCTTGTCTTCATCCCAAATGGCACCCTATTCCCTATATAGTGCATTCCTTTTGACCAGGGCCCATAGGGCTATGCTCAAAATAACTGCACTTTGTAGGGAATAGGGTACCATTTGGGATGCATTCCTTGTCTGTCCAGCTCTGGGGCATCATAGAGTCAGATTGATGTCTCCTCCATTTCCACTTCAGCATAAATGCTCTCTGGTACTAAATGTTATTAAATCTGCTACAAGTGTTCCCATTGATACAGTGTGTTTTCTATGCTTTTTCGTGACATAAAGGTTGATAATGATTATTTGCGACATCACAGCCTCAGCCTCGGTACTGTAGTACCAGTACAAAAATACAGTTGGAAAGACTGGCGAAGGCTGCATGAATCAAATGAAATCTGAATGACAATCTTACTGCGATAGACTGGGGACAAGATAGCGTTGACAGAGATGTTTGCCTCTCTTCGAGTTCTTAGGAAACTATGCAGTATTTTGTTTTTTTTAATGTATTATTTCTTACATTGGTACCCCAGGTAATCTTAAGTCTTATTACATACAGCCGGGAGGAACTATTGGATATAAGAGCAAAGTCAACTCACCAACATTATGACCAGGAATACGACTTTCCCAAAACGGATCCTCTGTTTAGACCACCACCCAGGACAATGGATCTGATCCCAGTACGCGACCCAAAACAACCGCACTGCAGTAGGGGCAGACGGAGCAGCCTCCTGTTCAGGCTCTGTAGACGTACACATCGCCCACTGCTCCCGAGTATACTACTCGCCAATGTCCAGTCTCTTGACAAAGTAGACTAAATTGGAGCAAGGGTTTGATGTCTCTCTGCCTTCCAACGAGACATCAGAGATTGTAACATTCTCTGTTTCACGGAAACATGGCTCTCTCGGGATATGTTGTCGGAATCGGTTCAGCCACCGAGCTTCTCCATGCATAGTGCCGACAGAGATAAACACATTCATGATTAATGACTCATGGTGTAATCATAACAGCATAAAGGAACTCAAGTCCTTCTGTTCACCCGACCTAGAATTCATTACAATCAAATGTCGGCCATATTACCTCACAAGAGAATTCTAGTGTACACTCCCCCTCAAGCAGACACCACGACAGCCCTCAAGGAACTTCAATGGACTATGTAAAATGGAAACCATATATCCTGATGCTGCATTTATTGTAGCTGTGGATTTTAACAAAGCAAGTTTGAGAAAAAGGCCACCTAAATTCTATCAGCATATTGATTGTAGTACACGTAAGGGTAATACACTAGAACACTGCTACTCTAACTTCCACGATGCATACAAAGCCCTCCCTCTGGCAAATCCGACCCCGGCACCATCTTGCTCCTATCGTTTAATAGGCAGAAACTCAAACAGGATGTACCAGTGACTAGAACCATTCAACGCTGGTCTGACCAATCGGAATCCATGCTTCAAGATTGTTTTGATCATGTGGACTGGGATATGTTCCTGGTAGCCTCAGAGAACAACATCGATCTATACGCTGACTCGGTGACTGAGTTTATTAGGAAGTGCATTGGAGATGTTGTACCCACTTTGACTATTAAAACCTACCCTAACCAGAAACAGTGGATGGATGGCGGCATTCACGCAAAACTGAAAGCGCGAACCATCACATTTAACCATTGAAACAGGTCTGGGAATATGGTTGAATATAAACAGTGTATTTGTTCCCCCTGCAAGGCAATCAAACAAGCAAAATGCCAGTACAGGGACAAAGTGGAGTCGCAATTCAATGGCTCAGACACGAGATGTATATGGCAGGATCTACAGGAATCTACAGGATCTACAGGAATCTACAGGATCTACAGGAATCTATAGGATCTACAGGAATCTACAGGAATCTACAGGATCTACAGGAATCTACAGGATCTACAGGAATCTACAGGATCTACAGGAATCTATAGGATCTACAGGAATCTACAGGAATCTACAGGAATCTACAGGATCTACAGGAATCTACAGGATCTACAGGAATCTACAGGATCTACAGGAATCTACAGGATCTACAGGAATCTACAGGATCTACAGGAATCTACAGGATCTACAGGAATCTATAGGATCTACAGGAAATCACAGACTACAAAAATAAAACCTTCCATGTCACGCTTTGAGACAAACTAAACACCTTCTTTGCCTGCTTTGAGGATAATACAGTGCCACCGTCGCAGCCCGCTAACAAGGACTACACCCCCCCTTCTCCATGGTAAAACATTTAAGCGTGTTAACCCTCGCAAGGCTGGTGGCCCAGACGTCATCCCTAGCCGCGTCCTCAGAGCATGCGCAGACCAGCTGGCTGGTGTGTTTACAGACATATTCAATTGCGCCCTATCTCAGTCTGCTGTTCCCACATGCTTCAAGATGGCCACCATTGTTCCTGTGCCCAAGAAGGCAAAGATACTGTAGCTGAACTAGATGACTACCGCCCTGTAGCACTCACTTCTGTCATCGTGAAGTGCTTTGAGAGACTAGTCAAGGATAATTTCACCTGCACCTCACCGGCCACCCTAGACCCACCCCTAGACCCGCTGAAGAAATTCGGCTTGTCACCCAAAACCCTGACAAACTTTTACAGATGCACAATCGAGAGCATCCTGTCGGGCTGTATCACAGCCTGGTACGGCAACTGCACCACCCTCAACCGCAAGGCTCTCTAGAGGGTAGTGCGGTCTGCACAACGCATCACCGGGGACAAACTACCTGCCCTCCATGACACTTGCAGCACCCGATGTCACAGGAAGGCCAAAAAGATCATCAAGGACAACAACCACCCGAGCCACTGCCTGTTCACACCGCTATCATCCAGAAGGTGAGGTCAGTACAGGTGCATCCAAGCTGGGACCGAGAGATTGAAGAATAGCATCTATCTCAAGGCCATCAGACTGCTAAACAGCCATGGCTAACTCAGAGAGGCTGCTGCCTTCATTGAGACTCAATCACTGGCCACTTTAATAAATGGATCACTCGTCACTTTAAACAGTGACACTTTAATTAATGCCACTTTAATAATATTGACATATCTTTGCAGTTCTGGAAACCTTAGAGTGTTTTCTTTCCAAAGCTGCCAATTATATGCATAGTCGAGCATCTTTTCTTGACAAAATATTGCGCTTAAAACGGGCACGTTTTTTAATCCAATAATGACATACTGCCCCTAGAGGTTCAAGAGGTTAATGCACTGCAGGAACTAGAAGCACAAGCATTTCACTACGCTCGCATTAACGTCTGCTAACCATGTGGAGGAGAGGAGAGAAGGAGAGGATCAGTTCAATTTGATTTGATTTGAAGGCTACATGAATCAAATGAAATCTGAATGACCGTCTTACTGCGATAGCCTGGGGAAGGTGACATGAATCAAATGAAATCTGAATGACCGTCTTACTGCGATAGCCTGGGGAAGGTGACATGAATCAAATGAAATCTGAATGACAGTCTTACTGCGATAGCCTGGGGAAGGCTACATGAATCAAATGAAATCTGAATGACCATCTTACTGTGATAGACTGGGGAAGGTGACATGAATCAAATGAAATCTGAATGACCGTCTTACTGCAATAAACCTAAAATCCTATCTAAATAGTCTCAGTTGTTTTCCTGAACTTTTCCTGAACTTAGTCTGACCTTTCTTGACTTTCTTGATTTAACAGCAACCCTTTTTCTCTGGTTGTTTTGGGGGCAGATTAATGTTATGTGTGAAAGGACAAGGAGAGGAGGAGAGGAGAGAAGGAGAGGAGAAGCAGAGGAGGGGAGTAGATGAGAAGGGGAGGAGGAGAAGAGGAAAGGAAAGGAGGAGAGGAGAGGAGGAGAGGACAAAGTAGCAGAGAAGGGTTAGAGGATAGGAGGACAGGAGAGGAGGAGGAGAGGAGAGGAGGGAGGGGGGGAGGAGGAGGTCTCTGTTGTTTTCCTGAAGAGGGGATGAGGACAAGAGGAGGTAAGATGAGAGGAGGAGAGGACAAAGGATGAGAGGAGAGGAAAGGAGGAGAGGAAGGGGAGGAGGGGCTGCTGAGGGGAGGAGAGGAGGAGAGAGGGAAAGGAGGAGGGGAGAAGAGGAAAGAGGAGTAGAAAGGAGGAGAGAGGAGAGGGAGGAGAGGAGAGGAGGGAGAGAGGAGGAAGTGGAGAAGGGAGGAAGCTGTAGCAGAGAAGGGGAGGTTGTTTTGGGGGCAGGATAGGAGGACAGGAGAGGAGGAGAGGAGAGAGATGAGAGGAGGGGAGGAGGAAGGAGGGAGGAGGAGGAGGGAGAGGAGGGGGAGTAGCAGAGAAGGGTTAGAGGAGGAGGAGAGAGGAGAGGAGGAGGGGAGTAGAGGAGGAGAGGAGAGGAGGAGAGGAGGGGAGGAGAGGAAAGGAAAGGGGAGCAGATGAGGGGAGGAGAGGAGGAGAGAGGAGTGGAAAGGAGGAGGGGAGAAGAGGAAAGAGGAGTAGAGGAGGAGAGAGGAGAGGAGGAGAGAGGAGAGGAGGGGAGGAGAGGAGGAAGGGAGGAAGGGAGGAAGCCATGTTTAATTCACCACTGCTCTGCTCTAACTGTCCATCCGGCTGCTCTGATGGGGAATATCTAAATAGTCTCTGTTGTTTTCCTGAACTTAGTCTGACCTTTCTTGACATGATTTAACAGCAACCCTTTTTCTCTGGTTGTTTTGGGGGCAGATTAATGTTATGTGTGAAAGGACAAGGAGAGGAGGAGAGGAGAGAAGGAGAGGAGGAGTAGATGAGGAGGGGAGGAGGAGAAGGAGAGGAGGAAAGGAGGAGAGGAGAGGAGGAGATGAGGGAGGAGGGAGGAGGAGAGAGGAGGAGGAGGAGGGAGAGAGGAGAGGAGGAGCAGAGGGGGGGAGTAGAGGAGGGAAGATGAGAGGAGGAGAGGACAAAGTAGGAGGACAGGAGAGGAGGTTAGGAGAGGATGAGAAGAGGAGAGAGGAGAGAAGGAGTGAGGAGAGGAGGAGAGGAGGAGAGGAGGAGAGAGGAGAGGAGGAAGGGAGGAAGGGAGGAAGCCATGTTTAATTCACCACTGCTCTGCTCTAACTGTCTACCCGGCTGCTCTGATGGGACATATCTGGAGACAGTCACGCACAGCTCAGAAACATCTGTGGCCTTTCCTTATATAAAAGGCTCCTGTCTTTCTCTATCTCTCTGGTTTAGTAACAGGTTGCTTGAGGATACTGACAGACTGACTTCAAGAATCTGCCATTTTCTTTCAATGACCTCTGACCTCATGTTTTGTGATGATTGTTGCTGTTTGAATTATTGTGGCAGAAGCTCCCTGAGAAACCCTGGTTGTTGTCATTTGATCAAAGATGGAGAAACTGGCTGCTCCCTGAGAAACCCTGGTTGTTGTCATTTGATCAAAGATGGAGAAACTGGCTGCTGGTTGAGCAAAATTATGTTGGATTCATTATGATTCATGATGATTTATGATGATGTGTGTTGATTCATGATGATTTGTGATGATTCATGATGATTTGTGATGATTTATGATGATTCATGATGATTCATGACGATTCATGATGATTCATGATGATTCATGACGATTCATGATGATTCATGATGCTTCATGACAATTTATGACATTCATGATGATTTATGATGATTCATGATGATTCATGATGATTTATGATGATTCATGAGGATTTATGATGATTCATGATGATTCATGATGATGTTTCAACCAGCCAATGAGAGTGGTTCTAATATATGTCCAATAACTCTGACTAAGAGGGACTTTGCTCACGGTTGGTTGGTCAGAGATGTGGGAACCACCTTATGGTATCCTGCAGGTGCTGGGTTCACAGCCCAGACAAAGCAGTATTAACCAGGGTTAATCAGGGTTACGTCCTTATCCTGTCCTCCATCCTCCGTACCTACTGGGTGAGAACTGTAAGCCTGCCTCCATCTTGTTATTCCCAGTCTTTATACCCAGTGAGTTGCTCCAACCAACTCCAACACACACTATCTATCACACTATCTACCACACTATCTACCACACTATCTAGCACACTATCTATCACACTATCTACCACACTATCTAGCACACTATATATCACACTATCTACCACACTATCTACAACACTATCTACCACACTATCTAGCACACTATCTACCACACTATCTAGCACACTATCTACCACACTATCTAGCACACTATCTACCACACTATCTATCACACTATCTAGCACACTATATATCACACTATCTACCACACTATCTACAACACTATCTACCACACTATCTAGCACACTATCTAGCACACTATCTAGCACACTATCTAGCACACTATATATCACACTATCTACCACACTATCTATCACACTATCTATCACACTATCTACCACACTATCTATCACACTATCTAGCACACTATCTACCACACTATCTATCACACTATATATCACACTATCCAGCACACTATCTATCACACTATCTACCACACTATCTACCACACTATCCAGCACACTATCCAGCACACTATCTACCACACTATCTACCACACTATCTACCACACTATCTACCACACTATCTACCACACTATCCAGCACACTATCTCACTGAGAGCAGCAGACCTGGATTTAAATCTTGTCAAATACTTTATCTGTGCTTGATTGAGCTTGTCTGTCCTACTGGACCAATAGAAGAGTGTCAGAACTGCACACCCAGACAGGCTACAGCAAACTCTCAAAAATATTTGAAAGACTTGAAATCGTATTTAAAACCAGGACTGGAAAGCAAGTACAGAATCTCAGGGATTCAATATTACATTAATAGTTATTACCAAGTTGAGTTCCTTGGTGGGATGGAAGTTGCCATAATGTTGGACATGATGTCCTCAAGGGTTTTACGCTTTGCTTTGAGTGGTGGATCTCTTGACTTATTTCTCTCTCTTACATGTTCATTTCACATATATATTTTTATCGGTTTCTGTGTATATTTGATGTGTGTGCCAATTACATTTTCCTGGGAAAGTTAGTGGGCAGAAATGTATGCTCTTAATCGACACCAAACTTTTTCTAAAATCCCCATGGCTGAAGCTCTCAAAGAAGCTTTCAAATCAAACATGACTTAAAAAGTGCATTTAGCATGAATGTCGCTATGCACTCTACAGAAGAGAACAGCATGTAGCTAAACATTTCACCAACCTTTACCACTGAGCTCTCTCTTTCCTGAACCCATTCTGTTTGGACCCATCTCTCTCTCTTTCCTGACCCATTC
Source organism: Oncorhynchus tshawytscha (assembly GCF_018296145.1). Classification (NCBI taxonomy): domain Eukaryota; kingdom Metazoa; phylum Chordata; class Actinopteri; order Salmoniformes; family Salmonidae; genus Oncorhynchus; species Oncorhynchus tshawytscha. Next base: position 75,227,978 of record NC_056438.1, on the reverse strand, counting down.
TGGTTCCACCATCTCTCTCTCTTTCCTGACCCATTCTGTTTGGACCCATCTCTCTCTCTTTCCTGACCCATTCTGTTTCCACCATCTCTCTCTCTTTCCTGACCCATTCTGTTTCCACCATCTCTCTCTCTTTCCTGACCCATTCTGTTTCCACCATCTCTCTCTCTTTCCTGACCCATTCTGTTTCCACCATCTCTCTCTCTTTCCTGACCCATTCTGTTTCCACCATCTCTCTCTTTTCCTGACCCATTCTGTTTCCACCATCTCTCTCTCTTTCCTGACCCATTCTGTTTCCACCATCTCTCTCTCTTTCCTGACCCATTCTGTTTCCACCATCTCTCTCTCTTTCCTGACCCATTCTGTTTCCACCATCTCTCTCTCTTTCCTGACCCATTCTGTTTCCACCATCTCTCTCTCTTTCCTGACCCATTCTGTTTCCACCATCTCTCTCTCTTTCCTGACCCATTCTGTTTCCACCATCTCTCTCTCTTTCCTGACCCATTCTGTTTCCACCATCTCTCTCTCTCTTTCCTGACCCATTCTGTTTCCACCATCTCTCTCTCTTTCCTGACCCATTCTGTTTCCACCATCTCTCTCTCTTTCCTGACCCATTCTGTTTCCACCATCTCTCTCTCTTTTTCCTGACCCATTCTGTTTCCACCATCTCTCTCTCTTTTCCTGACCCATTCTGTTTCCACCATCTCTCTCTCTTTTCCTGACCCATTCTGTTTGGACCATCTCTCTCTCTTTCCTGACCCATTCTGTTTCCACCATCTCTCTCTCTTTCCCTGACCCATTCTGTTTCCACCATCTCTCTCTCTTTCCTGACCCATTCTGTTTCCACCATCTCTCTCTCTTTCCTGACCCATTCTGGTTCCACCATCTCTCTCTCTTTCCTGACCCATTCTGTTTCCACCATCTCGCTCTCTTTTCCTGACCCATTCTGGTTCCACCATCTCTCTCTTTTCCTGACCCATTCTGTTTCCACCATCTCTCTCTCTTTCCTGACCCATTCTGTTTGGATCCATCTCTCTCTTTCCTGACCCATTCTGTTTCCACCATCTCTCTCTCTCTTTCCTGACCCATTCTGTTTCCACCATCTCTCTCTCTCTTTCCTGACCCATTCTGTTTCCACCATCTCTCTCTCTTTCCTGACCCATTCTGTTTCCACCATCTCTCTCTCTTTCCTGACCCATTCTGTTTCCACCATCTCTCTCTCTTTCCTGACCCATTCTGGTTCCACCATCTCTCTCTCTTTCGGCTCGCTGTCTACGGTTTTATTATGATTGTTATTCTTATTGTTTATTATTGTTTCTCTTTGGGATTACCAGTCTGGCTCCTTCCTCCTAACCGTTCTGTTCTTCTCTCTAGTTTGATGTCGGGGCTGGCAGCCCTGGACGCCAAGTGTTCCAGCCGCCTCGGCATCATGACCGTCTCCTACTACCTGTGGACCACCTTCGTGGCGGTGGTGGTGGGCATCCTCATGGTTACCATCATCCACCCAGGTGGCGCCGCCCAGAAGGAGGACAACGAGGACAGCGGCAAGCCAATCATGAGCTCCGCTGATGCCCTGCTTGATCTGATTCGGTAAGAGACAGATAATTAAATTTACCTTTGACCTTTGTTGTTGTGGCCAATGTAATTGAATTGTTTTAATGTCAGCCTACATTGAAGGTTCAAGGGTTTTTCTTATTCACGTTTACAATAAATACAACATTTGTTTCCTCAGTACATATTCAAACAGGAATATGACTTCATCACTTTTTCTTCAAGCCTCTGGTACTCTACGAATGTTGACATTTGAATGGCTTTGCCGCTCAATCAATCAAGTAATTTTACATAGCACTTTTTTTAATGAAAGCAACATTTTGTTTACAAGTGCCTTACACATTAACCTGGCTACTGCAGATTCATAAGACTCCCATCAAGAGACCTTTGTGTTTGAGGCAGGCTTTAGAAAAATATGGGGATGGAGGGGTGGAGGGGATGGGAATGGAGGGGTGGAGGGGTGGAGGGGATGGGGGTGGAGAGGTGGAGGGGATGGGGATGGAAGGGTGTAGGGGTTGGGGGTGGAGGGGATGGGTGGAGGGGATGGGGATGGAGGGGTGGAGGGGTGGAGGGGATGGGGATGGAGGGGTGGAGGGGATGGGGATGGAGGGGATGGGGATGGAGGGGTGGAGGGACAAAACCGCTCCAGGTTTTAGCCTTTCTAGGGAGTTTTTCCAAACCACCGTGCTTCTACACCTGCATTGCTTGCTGTTTGGGATTTTAGGCTGGGTTTCTGTACAGCTGATGTACGAAGGGCTATATAAATACATTTTATTTGATTTGATTTGATATGAGGCCAGACTGAGGGATCCTGTCTGTCTGTCTGTTATCTACCCAGACAGGGTAATATGGTACATGACGCCAGACTGAGGGATCCTGTCTGTCTGTCTGTCTGTCTGTCTGTCTGTCTGTCTGTCTGTCTGTCTGTCTGTCTGTCTGTCTGTCTGTCTGTCTGTCTGTCTGTCTGTCTGTCTGACTGTCTGTCTGTCTGTCTGTCTGTCTGTCTGTCTGTCTGTCTGTCTGTCTGTCTGTCTGTCTGTCATCTACCTAGACAGGGTAATATGGTACATGAGGCCAGACTGAGGGATCCTGTCTGTCTGTCTGTCTGTCTGTCTGTCTGTCTGTCTGTCTGTCTGTCTGTCTGTCTGTCTGTCTGTCTGTCTGTCTGTCTGTCTGTCTGTCTGTTATTTACCTAGACAGGGTAATATGGTACATGAGGCCAGACTGAGGGATCCTGTCTGTCTATCTGTCTGTTATCTACCTAGACAGGGTAATATGGTACATGAGGCCAGACTGAGGGATCCTGTCTGTCTGTCTGTCTGTCTGTCTGTCTGTCTGTCTGTATCTACCTAGACAGGGTAATATGGTACATGAGGCCAGACTGAGGGATCCTGTCTGTCTGTCTGTCTGTTATCTACCTAGACAGGGTAATATGGTACATGAGGCCAGACTGAGGGATCACGTCTGTCTGTCAGGACGAACCCTAAGACTCTTTTAGAGACTTCCTTCCCTCACCTATCCTGCCACTTGATGTGTGTGTACTGTGTGTGTGTGTGTGTGTGTGTGTGTGTGTGTGTGTGTGTGTGTGTGTGTGTGTGTGTGTGTGTGTGTGTGTGTGTGTGTGTGTGTGTGTGTGTGTGTTTAATGTGGTGTGTATGAAAGTGTGTGATGTAATTAGGTTTAATTAGTGACATTGAGGTCAGGGTTTAGTTCTGATCCCAAGCAGATAAGACCCTTTTAAAACAGCAGCTAAGATTTCTGTTGGAACTAGCAGATAAGACCCTTTTAAAACAGCAACTAAGATTCCTATTAGAACTATCGGTTAAGACACGTGGCGTGGGACTGCTGGGCCGATACGGTTGGCTAGCTTTTCTTCCCCACCTGTCGCCCAGGAAGGAGTGACTACGTGGCCGCCCGCTTGTTCCTCCCTCCCTCCCTCCCTTACTCTTCTCATCTTCCAGAGCGACTGAGTACCATATGTCAGACAGTCCTGGCCAATGAGAGCCTAGCGTGGCTAGAGTGGCTTAACCAATGAGGCCCTAGAATGGCTAGAGAGCACAACATTGGCTCTGATGAGATAAAATGAGTATTTGGATGGCTGGCTGCACAGAACCTGTATGAGACCCTGTCCATTGCCCGAGGTGTAATCAGAGAGGCATTGTCTCGTCTGATACAGTAACTGTGAATCATGCTTTTTTTAGTTCATTTCTGAAACCTGTCAGCCGGCTCTAGAGTTTATTAACACTTTCCTATATTCGTCCCTTCCAGCAACATGTTTCCAGCCAACTTGGTCCAGGCAACTTTCCAACAGGTGAGCAGTAGGACATTATCATGTAAAATGGAAATGTTTCCGTTTCTGAAGAGTTTACGGAGGAGTGGTGAAGTACCACATGTTTAACAGGAGGATATGAATGAGATCATTTTAATCGAAGTCTGTGGATGTTTGACAAACCAATTCACCAAACATTTGGCTGACAGTTAGTGACAGGAATGAATTCAATTCAGATTCTTTAACAAATTCCAACTCTCTGTTTCACACCTGCACCATCACCATGCATAGCTTGTATATCTATACGTGACATGTTAGAGTGATATTAATGTATATATTGTACATACACCGAGTATACAAAACATTATGAACACCTGCTCTTTCCATGACATACAGCTTAGCAGTGTTGCAGTTCTTCACACAAACCGGTGCGCCTGGTACCTACTACCATACCCTGTTCTAAGGCACTTACATCTTTGGTCTTGCACGTTCACCCTCTGAATGGCACACATACACAATCCATGTCTCAATCGTCTCAAGGCTTAAAAATCCTTATTGAAACTGTTTCCTCCCCTTCATCTACACTGATTTGAAGTGGATTTAACAAGTGACATCAATAAGTGAGCATATATACATTCACCTGGATGCACCTGGTCAGTCTATGTCACGGAAAGAGCAGGTGTTCTTAATGTTTTGTCCACTCAGTATATAGTGTATGTCTCTGGTCTGTGTAGTACCGTACCAGGAGTATCCCCATCATGAAGACCCCTCCGCCCACGGTGACAGCTCCCCTGATGGAGAGCACCACCCGGAGGGTCTATATCTACGGTGTCCAGGACGACAACGGAACAGACGTCCAGAACTTCTCCCTGGACCTGACTCCCCCGCCAGACGTCCAGATGCGCACGCTGCCCGGGACCAGCGACGGCATGAACGTCCTGGGGATCGTCATCTTCTCCGCCACAATGGGTGAGTGACGTCACCACTGACCTCTAACCCTAGCCCCCAGACACCGTGTAGTGTCATTATGGATGAGTGACAGTTACACGGACACACACACGAACACACACGGACACACACACGGGCACACACACGGACACACACACGGGCACACACACGGACACACACACGGACACACACACGGACACACACACGGAACACACACGGACACACACACGGACACACACACTGACACACACACGGACACACACACGAACACACACACGGACACACACACGGACACACACACGGACACACACACTGACACACACACGGGCACACACACGGGCACACACATGGACACACACACGGACACACACACGGACACACACACGAACACACACACGAACACACACACGAACACACACACTGACACACACACGGACACACACACACACACACAAAGGCCCACTATCTCGTAGTGTCATTCAGGTTGACAGTATAACCATTGTTCCTCCAGCCACAGCCTGAGTGACAGTTAACTTTTAATTTAGCCTTTTTTTTCTCTCCTCAATGTTGATCACAAACCTTTAGCAAATCAATCTGGCCCATGGTGTCTCAGTCTAACACAATGTGTTGTTGTTGTTGTCTAGGTATCATGCTGGGTAGAATGGGGCCTAATGGCAGCGCCCTGGTCAACTTCTGTCAGAGTTTAAACGAGGCTGTCCTGAAGATTGTCGCCATAGTGATCTGGTAAGAGTTGTAGCTTACGGGAAGAGCAACCCAAAGACATGTCCTCTCAATAACATCGTATTAGACAACATGCTGAGATAGTCATATGTGCGGGATTGTCAACAAAATTATTATATTCTAATATTGTATTCCACTGCAGCCAATCACCTGGGCGAGTCCAAGAACTAACCTGTCTCCCATGACCAGAACCAAAACAAAAAATCGCTACCTTCCTGGTCCACTGCAGGTACTTCCCGTTCGGCATCGTGTTCCTGGTGGCCGGTAAGATCCTAGAGATGGATGACCCGTCAGCCATGGGGAAGAAGCTGGGTTTCTATGCCATCACCGTGGTGATGGGCCTGATCCTCCATGGTCTCTTCATCCTCCCGGCCATGTACTTCTTCATCACCAAGAAGAGCCCCATCGTCTACATCAGGGGCATCCTGCAGGCCCTGCTCATCTCCCTGGCAACCTCCTCCAGGTAAACAACAACAACCCTACATCTAACTCTAAACCCTACCTTAACCCTAACCTTAGCCTCAACTCTAACCCTACCTTAACCCTAACCCTAACCCTACCTTAACCCTAACCTTAGCCTCAACTCTAACCCTACCTTAACCCTAACCCTAACCGTACCTTAACCCTAACCCTATCCTCAACTCTAACCCTACCTTAACCCTAACCCTATCCTCAACTCTAACCTTAACACTAACCTTAACCCTAAACTCAACTCTAACCCTAACTTAACCCTAACCCTATCCTCAAGTCTAACCTTAACACTAACCTCAACCTAAACTCAACTCTAACCCTACCTTAACCCTAACCCTAACCCTATCCTCAACTCTAACCCTACCTTAACCCTAACCCTATCCTCAACTCTAACCCTACCTTAACCCTAACCCTAGCCTCAACTCTAACTATACCTTAACCCTAACCTTAACCCTAACCCTAACCCTACATCTAACTCTAAACCCTACCTTAACCCTAACCTTAGCCTCAACTCTAACCCTACCTTAACCCTAACCCTAACCCTACCTTAACCCTAACCTTAGCCTCAACTCTAACCCTACCTTAACCCTAACCCTAACCGTACCTTAACCCTAACCTATCCTCAACTCTAACCCTACCTTAACCCTAACGCCGTCCTCAACTCTAACCTTAACACTAACCTTAACCCTAAACTCAACTCTAACCCTACCTTAACCCTAACCCTATCCTCAACTCTAACCTTAACACTAACCTCAACCCTAAACTCAACTCTAACCCTACCTTAACCCTAACCCTATCCTCAACTCTAACCCTACCTTAACCCTAACCCTATCCTCAACTCTAACCCTACCTTAACCCTAACCCTAGCCTCAACTCTAACTATACCTTAACCCTAACCTTAACCCTAACCCTAACCCTATCCTCAACTCTAACTCTACCTTAACCCTAACCTTAACCCTAACCCTAACCCTACCTTAACCCTAACCCTAGCCTCAACTCTAACCCTACCTGAACTCTAACCCTATCCTCAACTCTAACCCTACCTTAACCCTAACCCTATCCTCAACTCTAACCCTACCTTAACCCTTACCCTAGTATCTACTCTAACCCTACCTTAACCCTAACTCTATCCTCAACTCTAACCCTAACACTAACCCTAACTCTAACCCTAGCTCCAACCACAACCCTAACCCTAATCGTAGCTCCAGCCACAACCGTAACCCATTGTCTAGCCCAGTGGTTCCAACCTTTTTTTAACTGTGGCTCACCTTGATGGGTTCAAACATTCTGTGACACATCTAAAATGTCCCACTTCATTTATTTAGTGGTAATGACCATCTTAGCTGATCCATAGTGCAAATCATCTATTTTCTGTGACAAACATTTTTCCTGAATTAAATAGGGTTTATTTAAACTATGTTCATTGTTCCTTACTCATTATGGTTCAGTTGTGTATTAAGAGCATCTCCCAAATATCGGATAGAAGGAAAAACATATAGGCCTAGCTAAGGTAAAACACAGTGTCTTCGGGAAGTATTCAGGCCCCTTGATTTTTTCCAAATTTTGTTACGTTACAGCCTTGTTGTAAAATTGATTACATTGTGTGTGTCCCCCTCATCAATCTACATACAATACCCCATAGTGACAAAGCAAAAATGGGATTTAGAAAATGTGGCTAATTTATACATTAAAAAAAATAATAATGGAAATATCACATTTACATAAGCATTCAGACCCTTTACTCAGTACTTCGCTGAAGCACCTTTGGCAGCGATTACAGCCTTGAGTCTTTTTGGGTATGACGCTACAAGCTTGACACACCTGTATTTGGGGAATATCTCCCATTCTTCTCTGCAGATCCTCTCAAGCTCTGTCAGGTTGGATGGGGAGCATTGCTGCACAGCTATTTTCAGGTCTCTCTAGAGATGTTATATCTATACTTTGACAATATAAGTAATTTAATTTGCCATGTCAATAAAGTCTATTGAATTGAAGTGTTAGATCGGGTTCAAGTCCGGGCTCTGGCTGGGCCACTCAAGGACATTCAGAGACTTGTCCCGGATCCACTCCAGCATTGTCTTGGCAGTGTGGTTAGGGTCGTTGTCCTGTTGGAAGGTGAACCTTCAACTCAGTCTGAGGTCCTGAGTGCTCTGGAGCAGGTTTTCAGCAAGGATTACTCTATACTTTGATCCGTTCATCTTCGCCTCGATCCTGACTAGTCTCCCTGTCCCTGCCGCAGAAAATCATCCCTACAGCATGATGCTGCCATCACCATGCTTCTCCGTAGGGTTGGTGCCAGGTTTCCTCCTGACGCGAAGCTTGGCATTCAAGCAAAAGAGTTCAATCTTGGTTTCATCAGACCAGAGAATCTTGTTTCTCATGGTCAGAGAGTCATTAGGTGCCTTTTGGCAAACTCCAAGCGGGCTGTCATGTGCCTTTTACTGAGGAGTGGCTTCCGTCTGACCACTCTACCATAAAGGCCTGATTGGTGGAGTGCTTCAGAGATGGTTGACCTTTTGGAAGATTCTCCCATCTCCACAGAGGAACCTCTAGATCTCTGTCAGAGTGACCATCGGGTTCTTGGTCACCTCCATGACCAAGGTCCTTTACACCGATTGCTCAGTTTGACCGGGTGGCCAGCTCTAGGAAGAGTCTTGGTGGTTCCAAACATATTCCATTTAAGAATGATGAAGGCCACTGTGTTTTTGAGGACCTTCAATGCTGCAGATTTTTTTTATACCCTTCCCCAGATCTGTGCCTCGGGATGTTCCCCAATTGTGGAAGGAGGGCCCGAGTGAAAAGGTTTGTGAACCCCTGCTGTAGCGTAGCCATGTTACAGAGGAATGTTTTCACTAGCCAGGTTGTGTGCGTGAACTTAGCCTATGTGCTGTTGTTAGCTCTATCCACAGGAGGCTGCTGAATGGAGAACGGCTCAAAACAATGGCCAGAACGGAGCAAATGGAATGGCATCAACCGCATGGAAACCATGGAAACCATGGAAACCAGGTGTTTCATGTATTTGATACCATTCTACTTATTCCACTCCAGCCATTTCCACAAGCCCATTCTCCCCCAATTAAGGTGCCACCAACCTCCTGTGACTCTATCGTTCAACATCGTCTATCGTTCAATGATAGAAGATTTGGCTAAAGAAAGCACATGTATAATGGGACCAGCAGGCCATGTTTTTTTAAAACTTTAGTTTATTATTATTTTGGATATATTTTTGGCAAATACTTTCTTACTTACTTTTTTTTAAATTCTGGAGTATTGGTTAAGGGCTAGTAAGTAAGCATTTCACAGTTAGGTCTACTGTACACCTTTTGTGTACAGTAGACATGTATTCGGTTCATGTGACTTCCCCCTCTCCTTCCTCTTTCACCTCTCCTTCCTCTTTCACCTCTCCTTCCTCTTTCACCTTTCCTCCGCTTTCACTTCTCCTTCCTCTCCCACTTCTCCTTCCTCTTCCACCTCTCCTTCCTCTTCCACCCCTCCTTCCTCTTCCACTTCTCCTTCTTCTTCCACCTCTCCTTCCTCTTTCACCTGTCCTTCCTCTTCCACCCCTCCTTCCTCTTTCACCTTTCCTCCGCTTTCACTTCTCCTTCCTCTCCCACTTCTCCTTCTCTTCCAGGAAGGAGACTTCCTCTTCCATCTCCCTTCTTCTTCCACCTCTCCTTCCTCTCCCACTTCTCGTTCCTCTTCCACCTCTCCTTCCTCTCCTTCCTCTTCCACTTCTCATTCCTCTTCCACCTCTTTCACCTCTCCTACCTCTCATTCCTCTCCCACCTCTCCTTCCCTCCCACCTCTCATTCCTTCCCCCTCTCCTTCCTCTTCCCCCTCTCCTTCCTCTTCCACCTCTCCTTCTTCTTCCACCTCTCCTTCTTCTTCCACTTCTCCTTCCTCTCCCACGTCTCGTTCCTCTTCCACCTCTCCTTCCTCTTCTTCCACCTCTCCTTCCTCTTCCACTTCTCATTCCTCTTCCACCTCTTTCACCTCTCCCACCTCTCATTCCTCTCCCACCTCTCCTTCCCTCCCACCTCTCATTCCTTCCCCCTCTCCTTCCTCTTCCCCCTCTCCTTCCTCTTCCACCTCTCCTTCTTCTTCCACCTCTCCCTCTTCCACCTCCACCTCTCCTTCCTCTCCCACTTCTCGTTCCTCTTCCACCTCTCCTTCCTCTTCCACTTCTCATTCCTCTTCCACCTCTTTCACCTCTCCCACCTCTCATTCCTCTCCCACCTCTCCTTCCCTCCCACCTCTCATTCCTTCCCCCTCTCCTTCCTCTTCCCCCTCTCCTTCCTCTCCCACCTCTCCCACCTCTCCTTCCTCTCCCACTTCTCGTTCCTCTTCCCCATCTCCTTCCTCTTCTTCCACCTCTCCTTCCTCTTCCACTTCTCATTCCTCTTCCACCTCTTTCACCTCTCCCACCTCTCATTCCTCTCCCACCTCTCCTTCCCTCCCACCTCTCATTCCTTCCCCCTCTCCTTCTTCTTCCACCTCTCCTTCTTCTTCCACCTCTCCTTCCTCTTCCACCTCTCCTTCCTCTTCCACTTCTCATTCCTCTTCCACCTCTTTCACCTCTCCCACCTCTCATTCCTCTCCCACCTCTCCTTCCCTCCCACCTCTCATTCCTTCCACCTCTCCTTCTTCCACCTCTCCTTCTTCTTCCACCTCTCCTTCCTCTTCCACCTCTCCTTCCTCTTCCACCTCTCCTTCCTCTTCCACCTCTCCTTCCTCTTCCACTTCTCATTCCTCTTCCACCTCTTTCACCTCTCCCACCTCTCATTCCTCTCCCACCTCTCCTTCCCTCCCACCTCTCATTCCTTCCCCCTCTCCTTCTTCTTCCACCTCTCCTTCTTCTTCCACCTCTCCTTCCTCTTCCACCTCTCCTTCCTCTTCCACCTCTCCTTCCTCTTCCATCTCTCCTTCCTCTTCCACCTCTCCTCTTCCACCTCTCCTTCCTCTTCCACCTATCCTTCCTCTTCCACCTCTCCTTCATCTTCCACCGCTCCTTCCTCTTCCATCTCTCCTTCCTCTTCCATCTCTCCTTCCTCATCTACCTCTCTTCCGCTTCCACCTCTCGTTCCTCTTCCACCTCTTGTTCCTCTTCCATCTCTCCTTCCTCTTCCACCTCTCCTTCTTCTTCCACCTCTCCTTCCTCTTCCATCTTTAGTCGATGGTCACATATTGGGACATATCCCCAATGTCTCCCTCTGATAGTGTGTAATGGCTCATATGAAGTGATATTGCCTCTTCATTAGTCTCTGCTCCTCAGTTCCTCAGCTCCTCAGCTCTGATAGTGTGTATATATGTGTGTATATATATATAGAACAAGAACAAATTCTTGTTAACAATGACAACCTACCCCCGGCGACGCTGGGCCAATTGTGTACCACCCTATGGGACTCCCAATCACAGCCAGAAGGGATACAGCCTGGATTCAGAACCAGGGACTGTAGTGACGCCTCTAGCACTGAGATGCAGTGCCTTAAACTGCTGCGCCACTCGGGAGTCCATGGAGTAATGGAGTGATATTACCTCTTCATTAGTCTCTGCTCCTCAGCTACCCGGCTGTTGCACAGACAGATTTAGTTTCACCAGACGGGACTGTGTCAGAGTAGACTTGGGTTTCTGTCTCGCGTATTAGGACACAATTGAGAATGATCGAGTATCTACAGTCAGGATGTCCTTAATCAGTGAAATATATTTTATAAAGCCGTTTTTACATCAGCAGTTGTCACAAAGTGGTTTACAGTGCCTCCCACAGAAGTGCTGTTTCTGTGTCTTTTAGTTCCTCGACTAGCCATAATGAAACGTTGACAGCAGGAGTGGTGTGAATATAATGACAATGACGTATCTTTCAATGAATCTCTCTGTTGTTGTATGAATCATTGAAATAATAAATAAGAGTTGAATTTGGTTGATTCAAATGAACAAAATATGATCTTGAATCACTAGCCCTCCGACTGACTGCATCTCTCTTGTCATTATTACTCATTAAAGCTTGAATCCTTCATTTAAAATATAACAAAGCACCTCCCCGCCCCTGTTACCGATAAAAAGCTGAGCAACGGGCTGGAGAAATATAACCACTCTCAAACTCAGACAGCACAATGGATGCAAGGACTGACCATCCATGACATCAACATTATAGTGTTCACCATGTTTTGAGGCTATACAGTGCTTGTTTACATTTACGTACAAACATTGGAGCTAAACAAGCTTGTATTTTGGGTTCTGATGGGCTACGACAGTTGAACTAAGCTCATTAGGCATTTCTATATTATAATTCTTCAAGAATCAATGATTATATATCACTCATTTAAAAGTCAGAAAATGGATGTAGCAACTAAGGATTCTAGCTTCAAGGGAAGGCATTGATATCCTCATTACTGTCCATTAATCACGGTACTCCATTCTGCTTGTTTATGTTTTATCTGTCGGCCCCGTTGCCTAGTCAACGCCATTTTACCTGCTGTTGTTGTGCTAGCTGATTAGCTGTTGTCTCACCTACTGTTTAAGCTAGCTTTCCCAATTCAACACCTGTGATTACTGTATGCCTCGCTGTATGTCTCTCTCAAATGTCAATATGCCTTGTATACTGTTGCTCAGGTTAGTTATCATTGTTCTAGTTCACAATGGAGCCCCTAGTTCTACTCTTCATACACCTGATAACTCCTTTGTCCCACCTCCCACACATGCGGTGACCTCACCCATTACAACCAGCATGTCCAGAGACACAACCTCTCTCATCATCACCCAGTGCCTGGGCTTACCCCGCTGTACCCGCACCCCACCATACCCCTGTCTGCGCATTATGCCCTGAATATATTCTACCATGCCCAGAAACCTGCTCCTCTTATTCTCTGTCCCCAACGCTCTAGGCGACCAGTTTTGATAGCCTTTAGCCACACCCTCATACTACTCCTTCTCTGTTCCGCGGGTGATGTGGAGGTAAACCCAGGCCCTGCATGTCCCCAGGCACCCTCATTTGTTGACTTCTGTGATCGAAAAAGCCTTGGTTTCATGCATGTCAACATCAGAAGCCTCCTCCCTAAGTTTGTTTTACTCACTGCTCTAGCACACTCTGCTAACCCTGATGTCCTTGCTGTGTCTGAATCCTGGCTCAGGAAGGCCACCAAAAATTCAGAGATTTCCATACCCAACTATAACATCTTCCGTCAAGATAGAACTGCTAAAGGGGGAGGAGTTGCAGTCTACTGCAGAGATAGCCTGCAAAGTAATGTCATACTTTCCAGGTCCATACCCAAACAGTTCGAACTACTAATTTTGAAAATTACTCTCTCCAGAAATAAGTCTCTCACTGTTGCCGCCTGCTACCGACCCCCTCAGCTCCCAGCTGTGCCCTGGACACCATTTGTGAATTGATCGCCCCCATCTAGCCTCAGAGTTTGTTCTGTTAGGTGACCTAAACTGGGATATGCTTAACACCCCGCCAGTCCTACAATCTAAGCTAGATGCCCTCAATCTCACACAAATCATCAAGGAACCCACCAGGTACAACCCTAACTCTGTAAACAAGGGCACCCTCATAGACGTCATCCTGACCAACTGGCCCTCCAAATACACCTCCGCTGTCTTCAACCAGGATCTCAGCGATCACTGCCTCATTGCCTGTATCCGCTACGGAGCCGCAGTCAAACGACCACCCCTCATCACTGTCAAACGCTCCCTAAAACACTTCTGTGAGCAGGCCTTTCTAATCGACCTGGCCCGGGTATCCTGGAAGGACATTGACCTCATCCCGTCAGTTGAGGATGCCTGGTCATTCTTTAAAAGTAACTTCCTTACCATTTTAGATAAGCATGCTCCGTTCAAAAAATGCAGAACTAAGAACAGATACAGTCCTTGGTTCACCCCAGACCTGACTGCCCTCGACCAGCACAAAAACATCCTGTGGCGGACTGCAATAGCATCGAATTGTCCCCGGGATATGCAACTGTTCAGGGAAGTCCGGAACCAATACACGCAGTCAGTCAGGAAAGCTAAGGCCAGCTTCTTCAGGCAGAAGTTTGCATCCTGTAGCTCCAACTCCAAAAAGTTCTGGGACACTGTGAAGTCCATGGAGTACAAGAGCACCTCCTCCCAGCTGCCCACTGCACTGAGGCTAGGTAACACGGTCACCACCGATAAATCCATGATTATCGAAAACTTCAATAAGCATTTCTCAACGGCTGGCCATGCCTTCCGCCTGGCTACTCCAACCTCGGCCAACAGCTCTGCCCCCCGGCAGCTCCTCGCCCAAGCCTCTCCAGGTTCTCCTTTACCCAAATCCAGATAGCAGATGTTCTGAAAGAGCTGCAAAACCTGGACCCGTACAAATCAGCTGGGCTTGACAATCTGGACCCCTATTTCTGAAACTTTCCGCCGCCATTGTCGCAACCCCTATTACCAGCCTGTTCAACCTCTCTTTCATATCGTCTGAGATCCCCAAGGATTGGAAAGCTGCCGCAGTCATCCCCCTCTTCAAAGGGGAGACACCCTGGACCCAAACTGTTACAGACCTATATCCATCCTGCCCTGCCTATCTAAGGTCTTCGAAAGCCAAGTCAACAAACAGGTCACTGACCATCTCGAATCCCACCGTACCTTCTCCGCTGTGCAATCTGGTTTCCGAGCCGGTCACGGGTGCACCTCAGCAACACTCAAGGTACTAAACGATATCATAACCGCCATCGATAAAAGACAGTACTGTGCAGCCGTCTTCATTGACCTTGCCAAGGCTTTCGACTCTGTCAATCACCATATTCTTATCGGCAGACTCAGTAGCCTCGGTTTTTCGGATGACTGCCTTGCCTGGTTCACCAATTACTTTGCAGACAGAGTTCAGTGTGTCAAATCGGAGGGCATGCTGTCCGGTCCTCTGGCAGTCTCTATGGGGGTGCCACAGGGTTCAATTCTCGGGCCGACTCTTTTCTCTGTATATATCAATGATGTTGCTCTTGCTGCGGGCGATTCCCTGATCCACCTCTACGCAGACGACACCATTCTATATACTTTCGGCCCGTCATTGGACACTGTGCTATCTAACCTCCAAACAAGCTTCAATGCCATACAACACTCCTTCCGTGGCCTCCAACTGCTCTTAAACGCTAGTAAAACCAAATGCATGCTTTTCAACCGATCGCTGCCTGCACCCGCATGCCCGACTAGCATCACCACCCTGGATGGTTCCGACCTTGAATATGTGGACATCTATAAGTACCTAGGTGTCTGGCTAGACTGCAAACTCTCCTTCCAGACTCATATCAAACATCTCCAATCGAAAATCAAATCAAGAGTCGGCTTTCTATTCCGCAACAAAGCCTCCTTCACTCACGCCGCCAAGCTTACCCTAGTAAAACTGACTATCCTTCCGATCCTCGACTTCGGCGATGTCATCTACAAAATGGCTTCCAACACTCTACTCAGCAAACTGGATGCAGTCTATCACAGTGCCATCCGTTTTGTCACTAAAGCACCTTATACCACCCACCACTGCGACCTGTATGCTCTAGTCGGCTGGCCCTCGTTACATATTCGTCGCCAGACCCACTGGCTCCAGGTCATCTACATGTCCATGCTAGGTAAAGCTCCGCCTTATCTCAGTTCACTGGTCACGATGGCAACACCCATCCGTAGCACGCGCTCCAGCAGGTGTATCTCACTGATCATCCCTAAAGCCAACACCTCATTTGGCCGCCTTTCGTTCCAGTACTCTGCTGCCTGTGACTGGAACGAATTGCAAAAATCGCTGAAGTTGGAGACTTTTATCTCCCTCACCAACTTCAAACATCAGCTATCTGAGCAGCTAACCGATCGCTGCTGCTGTACATAGTCTATTGGTAAATAGCCCACCCATTTTCACCTACCTCATCCCCATACTGTTATTTATTTACTTGCTCTTTTGCACACCAATATCTCTACCTGTACATGACCATCTGATCATTTATCACTCCAGTGTTAATCTGCAAAATTGTAATTATTCGCCTACCTCCTCATGCCTTTTGCACACATTGTATATAGACTCCCCCTTTGTTTTCTACTGTGTTATTGACTTGTTAATTGTTTATTCCATGTGTAACTCTGTGTTGTCTGCTCACACTGCTATGCTTTACCTTGGCCAGGTCGCAGTTGCAAATGAGAACTTGTTCTCAACTGGCCTACCTGGTTAAATAAAGGTGAAATAAATAAAAATAAAATAAAAACTATCCTCAGTGAAAACATTGTTTACATTACCTTCAAAGTGTCACAGACTAAATTTCATTAAAATTTGGAGACTGAGTTTCAACTAGACAAACGCCTTGCTGTAAGGTTTTTATAAACTTTTGTTCTCGTTCTTCTTCTTGCCTGAGTCTGTCAGTAAACACAGACTACCTGTGGTGGAAATGTCATCTTTTGAGGTGTGAAATTATAACTTCAAGGAAAGTCATGAATAGAAATTGATGAACAGTTTTTTTTTCACTTGATCTACGTCACAAGGTGGTCCTCTGTTTGTACCCTTACCCAGCTCTGAAGTTACTACTTACTGAGATAGTAGAGTTGAGTGTTTCATCTAATCATTTACTACTCCCCAGCTCGGCCACGCTGCCCATCACTTTCAAGTGCCTCCTGGAGAACAACCACATCGACCGACGCATCATCCGCTTCGTGCTCCCTGTGGGCGCCACCATCAACATGGACGGGACAGCGCTCTACGAGGCCGTGGCAGCCATCTTCATCGCCCAGGTCAACAACTACGAGCTAGACTTCGGCCAGATCATAACCATCAGGTATAACGCCTATTTAGCCTTCATAATACAGGTATGTAGCCTACATAGCCTTCATAATACAGGTATGTAGCCTACATAGGCTTCAATAATACAGGTATGTAGCCTATATAGGATTCAATAATACAGGTATGTAGCCTACATAGCCTTTATAGTACAGGCATGTAGCCTACATAGTCTTAGAAGGTAAACAACTTACTTGAAAAAGGGGTTATAGTGTTTTATTAACTGGATTCAATCCAAAACTGTGTTTGCGCCTGACAGTAAAGCCGACATCTGCAGCATTAACTTTAATTCGCTCTCCACTGACGCGGTAACATTGCCTTTAAAAAGCTGCGTTAGCTACAAGCGCGACGGGATTGAACCCCAGCTTTAGTATGAAAAGGGATGCACGGAGCACCACAATTACAAACGGACTGTAGAAAGAAGTCCTAATCAGAACACGTGGCATCAACAAACAGCCTGCCCACTGGGAAACAACTGGCTGAGTCAAAGGTTTTATACCCCTCTGTGTGTTGAATCAATGTGGAAATCCGATTGGATTTGCAAAGGGTCATCACCGTGAGGGTATTTCACCGACTTTTAACCTAAATCCAATGACATGGTGACATTTGCTGTTGATTTCACGTTGAATTCATGTTAGTTGACAACTCACTCAACTGTAAATCAAAACTAGACTTGGAACTGATGTCTGTGCCCAGTGGGGGACTTCCTGGTCAGAAACCTGGAAGTGGTTGTAGTGAAAGCTCTAATTACTGAAATGGAACTTCCTGCATTGAAACACATTGATTATCATATTGATTATTGATTATTGATTTATGTATCTTCCCTGTGTAATTATTTTGACCAAAAAAGGGTCCAACACATCTGTAGCTTTGCGGTTTGTGAAGCACAGAAATTAATCTAGTGTTACAGTTTTGAGGATGAATTAATGAACATTATGAGATTATACTGAATCAAGCACGTAGATAAACGTAAATGTGACATGTGACTGTACTACGGCTTACTTCACAGTGATCTACCCCTGTAAACTAAATCCTTAAATCAGTGGCTATTACATAGCAGAGACAGTCAGACACACACACACGCACGCATGCACGCACACACACACACACACACACACACACACACATA
This sequence comes from Oncorhynchus tshawytscha, assembly GCF_018296145.1. NCBI lineage: Eukaryota > Metazoa > Chordata > Actinopteri > Salmoniformes > Salmonidae > Oncorhynchus > Oncorhynchus tshawytscha. Next base: position 75,210,101 of record NC_056438.1, on the reverse strand, counting down.
CACACACACACACACACACGCTCCTCCCCCTGTAGACCTATGGTGTAAAATGGCCTTGCTCTCCCCTGATTTAATGACATGTTAAACTGTAATAACATTAAGCAGTCCTATCCTCCTCTACTCGTCACAGACTCCTGCTTTCCAAACGACACCCTATTCCCTATAGAGTGCCCTACTTTTGAACAGGGCCCATAGGGCTTTGGTCAAAAGTAGTGCACTTTATGGAGAATAGGGTACCGTTTGGGACACGAGCCGACTTTGGCCAGGCAGGCAGTAATCTCCTGGCAGTAACACCCACATGACCTGTATAACTCAGCTCTCTTGTCACGACAGAATTATCAGGAGGGCTTTTAATATTCTTCTGTAGCGTCCTGCTCTATTCCCGTGGCGTTTGGCTGTTTGGAACGATAGTCCATCTGTGACGTTCCCTCTCTAGAGACAGTGTCAGAGAGTGTGTTCCAAATGGCATTCTGTTCCCTTTAGAGTGAACATTCTGAACATTGTATTCTGGTCAAAAGTAGTGCTTTCTGGTCAAAAGTAGTGCACTCTTTAGGGAACAGGGTGCCATTCGATAATGCATTAATTTGACTGCGGTCATGACTCATGACCACCAGTGTGACGGTAATATTGTCACCGTAACAGCCCATGTCATGTCAAATGTCAAACAGCCTGTGTATCTCTGTGTCCTTGTGGGGGGACGTACGGTGTCCTTGTGGGGGGGACGTACGGTGTCCTTGTGGGGGACGTACGGTGTACTTGTGGGGGGCGTACGGTGTCCTTGTGGGGGACGTACAGTGTCTTTGTGGGGGGGAAGTACGGTGTCCTTGTGGGGGACGTACAGTGTCTTTGTGGGGGGAAGTACGGTGTCCTTGTGGGGGGACATACTGTGTCTTTGTGGGGGACATACTGTGTCCGTGTGGGGGGACATACTGTGTCCTTGTGGGGGGGACGTACAGCGTCTTTGTGGGGGAGTACGGTGTCCTTGTGGGGGGATGTACTGTGTCCTTGTGGGGGAGGTACTGTGTCCTTGTGGGGGAGGTACGGTGTCCTTGTGGGGGAGGTACTGTGTCCTTGTGGGGGAGGTACTGTGTCCTTGTGGGGGAGGTACTGTGTCCTTTTGAGGGGGAAGTACGGTGTCCTTGTGGGGGGGGATGTACAGTGTCCTTTTGAGGGGGAAGTACTGTGTCCTTGTGGGGGAGGTACTGTGTCCTTGTGGGGGGAGGTACGGTGTCCTTGTGGGGGAGGTACTGTGTCCTTGTGGGGGAGGTACTGTGTCCTTTTGAGGGGGAAGTACTGTGTCCTTGTGGGGGAGGTACTGTGTCCTTGTGAGGGGAAGTATGGTGTCCTTGTGGGGGAGGTACTGTGTCCTTGTGGGGGAGGTACTGTGTCCTTTTGAGGGGGAAGTACTGTGTCCTTGTGGGGGAGGTACTGTGTCCTTGTGAGGGGAAGTATAAAGTCCTTGTGGGGGAGGTACTGTGTCCTTGTGGGGGGGGAGGTACTGTGTCCTTGGGTGAGGGGATGTACTGTGTCCTTGTGGGGGACATACGTTGTCCCTGTGTGGGGGACATACGGTGTCCTTGTGGGGGGATGTACAGTGTCCTTGTGGGGGGACGTACTGTGTCCTTGTGTGGGGGACATACGGTGTCCTTGTGGGGGAACGTACGGTGCAGTATATGCTGTGTACTGTATGTCAGAATCACAGGTCAAGGGTTATTGGTCAAATTCGATCATTACATCACACACCAAGGAACCAATGATTTTAGAGCCTCACTGTCTTCCTTCACTCTCTCTTCCTGTCTTTCTTCACTCTCTCCTCCTGTCTTCCTTCACTCTTTCTTCTCTCTCTCTTCCTGTCTGTCTTCACTCTCTCTTCCTGTCTTTCTTCTCTCTCTCTTCCTGTCTGTCTTCACTCTCTCTTCCTGTCTTTCTTCACTCTCTCTTCACTCTCTTCCTGTCTGTCTTCACTTTCTCTTCCTGTCTTTCTTCACTCTCTCCTCCTGTCTTCTTTCACTCTCTCTTTCTGTCTGTCTTCACTCTTTCTTCCTGTCTGTCTTCACTCTCTCTTCCTGTCTCTCTTCACTCTCTCTTCCTGTCTTTCTTCACTCTCTCTTCCTGTCTTTCTTCACTCTCTCTTCCTGTCTCTCTTCACTCTCTCTTCCTGTCTTTCTTCACTCTCTCTTCCTGTCTTTCTTCACTCTCTCTTCCTGTCTCTCTTCACTCTCTCGTCCTGTCTGTCTTCACTCTCTCTTCCTGTCTTTCTTCACTCTCTATTCCTGTCTGTCTTCACTCTCTCTTCACTCTCTCTTCCTGTCTTTCTTCACTCTCTCTCCTGTCTTTCTTCACTCTCTCTTCACTCTCTTCCTGTCTGTCTTCACTTTCTCTTCCTGTCTTTCTTCACTCTCTCTTCACTCTCTTCCTGTCTGTCTTCACTCTCTCTTCCTGTCTGTCTTCACTCTCTCTTCACTCTCTCTTCCTGTCTGTCTTCACTCTCTCTTCCTGTCTTTCTTCACTCTCTTCACTCTCTCTTCACTCTCTCTTCCTGTCTGTCTTCACTCTCTCTTCCTGTCTGTCTTCACTCTCTCTTCCTGTCTGTCTTCACTCTCTCTTCACTCTCTCTTCCTGTCTGTCTTCACTCTCTCTTCCTGTCTTTCTTTACTCTCTCTTCACTCTCTCTTCACTCTCTTCCTGTCTGTCTTCACTTTCTCTTCCTGTCTTTCTTCACTCTCTCTTCACTCTCTTCCTGTCTTTCTTCACTCTCTCTTCACTCTCTTCCTGTCTGTCTTCACTCTCTCTTCACTCTCTCTTCCTGTCTGTCTTCACTCTCTCTTCCTGTCTTTCTTCACTCTCTTCAATCTCTCTTCACTCTCTCTTCCTGTCTGTCTTCACTCTCTCTTCCTGTCTGTCTTCACTCTCTCTTCCTGTCTGTCTTCACTCTCTCTTCACTCTCTCTTCCTGTCTGTCTTCACTCTCTCTTCCTGTCTTTCTTCACTCTCTCTTCCTGTCTTTCTTCACTCTCTCTTTCTGTTTTTCTTCACTCTCTCTTCACTCTCTCTTCACTCTCTCTTCCTGTCTGTCTTCACTCTCTCTTCCTGTCTCTCTTCACTCTCTCTTCCTGTCTTTCTTCACTCTCTCTTCCTGTCTTTCTTCACTCTCTCTTCCTGTCTTTCTTCACTCTCTCTTCTCTCTCTCTTCCTGTCTTTCTTCACTCTCTCTTCCTGTCTCTCTTCTCTCTCTCTTCCTGTCTTTCTTCACTCTCTCTTCCTGTCTTTCTTCACTCTCTCTTCCTGTCTTTCTTCACTCTCTCTTCCTGTCTCTCTTCACTCTCTCCTCCTGTCTACTTTCACTCTCTCTTTCTGTCTGTCTTCACTCTTTCTTCCTGTCTGTCTTCACTCTCTCTTCACTCTCTCTTCCTGTCTGTCTTTCACTCTCTCTTCCTGTCTTTCTTCACTCTCTCTTCCTGTCTTTCTTCACTCTCTCTTCCTGTCTCTCTTCACTCTCTCTTCCTGTCTTTCTTCACTCTCTCTTTCTGTTTTTCTTCACTCTATCTTCACTCTCTCTTCACTCTCTCTTCTGTCTGTCTTCACTCTCTCTTTCTGTTTTTCTTCACTCTCTCTTCACTCTCTCTTCACTCTCTCTTCCTGTCTGTCTTCACTCTCTCTTCCTGTCTCTCTTCACTCTCTCTTCCTGTCTTTCTTCACTCTCTCTTTCTGTCTGTCTTCATTCTCTCTTCCTCTTTTTCTGTCCCTCATGGGCTGTGTCCCAAAGGGCACCCTATTCCATATGCAGTTTGCTACTTTTTACCAGAGCCCAGTAGTGCACTAAATAGGGTGCTGTTTGGAATGCAGACATGATCAATAGCCTACAATAGAATCAACTAGAGGGTTGTACTGAGGCATCATTTGCAGGTGCTGGACACAGTACAGATCTAATAATCCAGTCAGGGTCATTAATAGCATTTCCTCTTTCGTTTCCAGTATCACAGCTACGGCTGCCAGTATTGGTGCAGCTGGAATCCCGCAGGCCGGATTGGTCACCATGGTGATCGTGTTAACCTCGGTGGGCCTGCCCACTGATGACATCACTCTCATCATTGCTGTAGATTGGGCGTTGTAAGTATAGTTTGTCTTCTCCGTGGTTTAGTTTTATCAATGCTTTTACATATAGCAATAAAGGTTCAGGTGTTGATTTTCAAAACAAAGGATGTGTATTTTACAGGGTAAAATTTTATTCATGTTTTACTGAGACATTATGACAACAAGGTGATCTTCAAATATATTACAAAGTGATGTCAATATGCCACAGAAACCCTGCTACTGTAATTGTATAGTGTTGTGTCTCACAAGACTATAAGTGTGGACTGCAGTTCCAGTGCCAGTTCCCCACAGAGCCTCCCAACACCATCAAGGCAGCTGAACCTGCATTTTGTGTTCCAGGGACCGTTTCAGGACCATGGTCAACGTGATGGGAGATGCCCTGGCCACGGGGATCATGGCTCACATCTGTAGAAAAGACTTCGTCAAGGAAGGAGAGCAGGTGAGAAATACCCTAACCTGGCATCACAATGCCTGCCAGACACTCTCAACTTTCCATTCACGGAAGTTTGATTTCCGTTGCGTACAGTGAACTGACTGTCTGCTGGAAGAGGAAGAGGGGAGTGGTCAGAACCTTGGAGAATGTTACACTGTAGTACATTCCACAGCAGAACACGTCTACAGAGGTCGAGAAGAGACACAAACATTTATTTGCCTCCGATCACCTTATTTCTCCGTTGAATACAGATATTACAAATCTGACTAAAAGTCCTATCGTTTACTCTTTCTGCTAAAGACACCCGAAAGTTTATCATTTCCATTATATTCAAAGACAATCACACAGAGTTCATTAGGTTTTGACCCTCTAACTCTAATATTTATGAGCTTCTCAATTATATTTATCTCACTCAACTTAATCCTGATTATTTTCCTAATTTCTCTGTAGGCAATACAAACCTGATCCTGTAGTGAGATCGTAGGCCGTCTATTTGTTTAATAACATAGGGAATGATTTGTTTCGGCACAAATTCCCTGATTATTTTCCTAATTTCTACAATACAAACCTCTGATCCTGTAGTGAGATCGTGGGCCGTCTATTTGTTTAATAACATAGGGAATGATTTGTTTCGGCACAAATTCCCAGATTGTTTTCTTCTACATTTGTATGTGGTCTATTATTAAATGTTATGAGATTAAAGAACGTGAAAACAAAGCTTCAATTGCAACTTATATTCACGTGTGAATGCCGGCCTTTTCATTTTTAGTTTCTTATTCGCCGAAGTGTCCTCTGATCATTTCTATGGATGCAGAAAAATGTATTTTGATCCAATAAGCAGGCCATCGATTTGTTTTTCATGGGGAATACATTGCTCTGGCAACAAATTAAGGTATTAGTTCCTTCTTGTACCCTCCTGCAGGTGCCTCTGATCTGTGAGACCAAGCCCATGATCAGCATCCAGCAGATGATGACGTACCAGAAGAACGGTGGGTACCAGCACCCTCCCTGCGGACCAGAGGGCCCGGACGTGGCTCGTCTGATGCAGCTGGAGGAGGGGTTACGGCCGGAGCAGAGGAAGAGGAACCCCCACGCTCCCCAACACAAGAGGGAGCACAAGGACAAGGACCACTGCTCCATCGACATGAATGGCCTGGAGACTAACGTATAGAGGGAGCCAGTCATCAGCACCACAGCAACCGGCTGCGTCCCGATTCTCCACATTTCTCTAGAAGTGTGCACATGCATACTCTCCGTCACGGATCTAACAGTGGTGGATCTAACAACTCCCTCCAGCCAATGGTTACACCAGTTCAGTGTTTTTAACACCATGACAAGGAGTGGGAAAGTACATACTTTGGAAAAAGGTGGACAATCAGAATGCAGCCAAGATTATACCTACAGGCGAGAGGAAGGGACTGACTGACCAACTGCAACAGATGCAGGATGAGGATCCAACAAGAAAATATGATTTTCTACATGATTTATATTACGACCCAGTATGATTGTGCATGTGTGTGTGTATGTACTTATCAGAGTTGTTACACGCCAGCAGAATGATTTTAGAGAAACATTCTATATGAGGAGCAGGCATTCTATATGATGAGGAGGCATTCTATATGATGAGGAGGCATTCTATATGATGAGGAGGCATTCTATATGATGAGGAGGCATTCTATATGAGGAACAGGCATTCTATATGATGAGGAGGCATTCTTGTTGATGAGGAGGCATTCTATATGAGGAGCAGGCATTCTTGTATGATGAGGAGGCATTCTATATGATGAGGAAGCATTCTATATGATGAGGAGGCATTCTATATGATGAGGAGGCATTCTATATGATGAGAAGACATTCTATATGATGAGGAGGCATTCTATATGATGAGGAGGCATTCTATATGATGAGGAGGCATTCTATATGATGAGGAGGCATTCTATATGAGGAGCAGGTATTCTATATGATGAGGAGGCATTCTTGTTGATGAGGAGGCATTCTATATGATGAGGAGGCATTCTATATGATGAGGAGGCATTCTATATGATGAGGAGGCATTCTATATGATGAGGAGGCATTCTATATGAGGAGCAGGCATTCTATATGATGAGGAGGCATTCTTGTTGATGAGGAGGCATTCTATATGATGAGGAGGCATTCTATATGATGAGGAGGCATTCTATATGATGAGGAAGCATTCTATATGATGAGGAGGCATTCTATATGATGAGGAGGCATTCTATATGATGAGAAGACATTCTATATGACAAGGAGATATTCTATATGATGAGCTGACATTCTATAGGATGAAGAGACATTCTATATGAAGAGCAGACATTCTATATAATGAGGAGACATTCTATATGATGAGAAGACATTTTATATGAGGAGCAGGCATTCTATATGAGAGAGGCATTCTATATGATGAGGAGGCATTCTATATGATGAGAAGACATTCTATATGATGAGAAGACATTTTATATGAGGAGCAGGCTTTCTATATGAGGAGCAGGCTTTCTATATGAGGAGCAGGCATTCTATATGAGGAGAAGACATTCTATATGATGAGAAGACATTTTATATGATGAGAAGACATTCTATATGACAAGGAGACATTCTATATGACAAGGAGAGCTTCTAAATGATGAGGAGACATTCCATGTGTCAATGAGACATTCTATATGACAAGGAGACATTCTATGATGAGGAGACATTCTACATGACAAGGGGACATTCTATATGACAAGGAGACATTCATTCTATATGACAAGGAGACAGTCTATGATGAGGAGACATTCTATATGACAAGGGGACATTCTATATGACAAGGAGATATTTTATATGTTGAGGAAACATTCCATGTGTCAATGAGACATTCTATATAACAAGGAGACAGTCTATGATGAGGAGACATTCTATATGACAAGGGGACATTCTATATGACAAGGAGATATTTTATATGTTGAGGAAAAATTCCATGTGTCAATGAGACATTCTATATGACAAGGAGACAGTCTATGATGAGGAGACATTCTAAATGACAAGGAGACATTCTATATGGCAAGCAGACATTCTATACGATGAGGAGACATTCTAAATGACAAGGAGACATTCTATATGGCAAGCAGACATTCTATACGATGAGGAGACATTCTAAATGACAAGGAGACATTCTATATGGCAAGCAGACATTCTATACGATGAGGAGACATTCTAAATGACAAGGAGACATTCTATATGGCAAGCATACATTCTATACGATGAGGAAACATTCTAAATTACAAGGAGACATTCTATATGGCAAGCAGACATTCTATACGATGAGGAGACATTCTAAATGACAAGGAGACATTCTATATGGCAAGCATACATTCTATACGATGAGGAAACATTCTAATTACAAGGAGACATTCTATATGGCAAGCAGACATTCTATACGATGAGGAGACATTCTATATGACAAGGAGTATTTCTATATGACAAGGAGCCATTCTATATGATGAGGAAGCATTCTATATGATGAGGAGGCATTCTATATGATGAGGAGGCATTCTATATGATGAGAAGACATTCTATATGACAAGGAGATATTCTATATGATGAGCTGACATTCTATAGGATGAAGAGACATTCTATATGAAGAGCAGACATTCTATATAATGAGGAGACATTCCATATGACAAGGAGACATTCCATATGACAAGGAGACATTCTATATGATGATGAAACATTTTAAATGCCTAGGAGACATTCTATATGATGAGCAGACATTCTATATGATGAGGAGACATTCTATATGACAAGGAGTATTTCTATATGACAAGGAGACATTCTATATGAAGAGCAGACATTCTATATGAAGAGCAGACATTCTATATGACGAGCAGACATTCTATACATTGAGGAGACATTCTATATGACAAGGAGTCTTTTCATATGAAGAGCAGACATTCTTTATGAAAAGCAGACATTCTATACATTGAGACGTTCTATATGACAAGGACACATTGTATGTGAAGAGCAGACATTCTATACAATGAGGAGACATTCTATATGACAAGGAGATATTCTATATGAAGAGCAGACATTCTACATGACGAGCACCCATTCTATACAATGAGGAGACATTCTATATATGATATGGAGACATTCTATATATGATATGGAGACGTTCTATATGATGAGGAGACATTCTATATGATGAGGAGACATTCTGTATGATGAGGAGACATTCTATATATGATATGGAGACATTCTATATATGATATGGAGACATTCTATATGATATGGAGACATTCTATATATGATATGGAGACATTCTATATATGATATGGAGACATTCTATATATGATATGGAGACGTTCTATATATGATATGGAGACATTCTATATATGATATGGAGACATTCTATATGATGAGGAGACATTCTATATATGATATGGAGACATTCTATATGATATGGAGACATTCTATATATGATATGGAGACATTCTATATGATGAGGAGACATTCTATATATGATATGGAGACATTCTATATGATATGGAGACATTCTATATGATGAGTAGACATTCTATATATGATATGGAGACATTCTATATATGATATGGAGACATTCTATATGATGAGGAGACATTCTATATATGATATGGAGACATTCTATATGATGAGGAGACATTCTATATATGATATGGAGACATTCTATATATGATATGGAGACATTCTATATGATGAGGAGACATTCTATATATGATATGGAGACATTCTATATATGATATGGAGACATTCTATATGATGAGGAGACATTCTATATATGATATGGAGACATTCTATATATGATATGGAGACGTTCTATATATGATATGGAGACATTCTATATATGATATGGAGACATTCTATATGATGAGGAGATGTTCTATATGATGAGGAGACATTCTATATATGATATGGAGACATTCTATATGATATGGAGACATTCTATATATGATATGGAGACATTCTATATATGATATGGAGACATTCTATATATGATATGGAGACATTCTATATATGATATGGAGACATTCTATATATGATATGGAGACATTCTATATATGATATGGAGACATTCTATATATGATATGGAGACATTCTATATATGATATGGAGACGTTCTATATGATCAGGAGACATTCTATATATGATATGGAGACATTCTATATGATGAGGAGACGTTCTATATGATGAGGAGACATTCTATTCAATGAGGAGACATTTTATATGAAAAGCAGATATTCTATACGATGAGGAGACATTCTATACATGAGAAGCATACATTTTATACGATGACATAAGAGATAAAGAAGAACTGTGGGAATCTTCAGTCGGGGATTGAGGATCTGTGGACCTGTGGATAATGACAGGACAGCTAAGCTTGAGCCTTAGCCTTCTATCTTAGCTAATCAACAACCCCCTCACAATGGATGTGTCAGTCAGTCAGTCTGTCTGTCTGTCTGCTGAGCTGAGAGGTGAATGTGACTACACTCTCATTACGCTTGTGGACTAGAAGAACTCATTTCTTTTTTGAAAATATTATTGAAATGTTATTGAAAATGTTATATTTTGCATTGTTTTTTTTTTCTTGTTGAATTTTGTATGTTTTTATCATTCAGTTATTTTTCTGAACAACATCATCACACAAACAAATGTAATGTTGCCTCAAAACACCCATAAGGGGTTATGGTCATTTTAGGCTCATTGGTTAGTCTTATATACCCAGCAGGTTACTCTCACAATCATCATGGGAGATAATACAGTCATTTACAGTATGGGGTACCCCTAAACATATGGGGGTACCCCTAAACATATGGGGGTACCCTACCCCCATAGGCAAGAGCAGCAAGCTACAACTAAATAACCACAGGTCATACTCTGAATATGTTTATGATAATATATGCTGTAAATATATTTATTTCAAAAGTGAAAAGGAATTTGTAGTTTGTATAAACAGACAGTATGATTCAACAGGCGCCATTATATTTCTGCCATGAAATTAACATAATTATTCATTGTTTCTTCTAGTCCAATTGCACAAAATGTAACCCCCTTTTCTGTAAAAAACAAACAAACAAACAAAAAATATATATATATATATTCTAAGGAAAAACAAATACACATATTGAACTGTTGTGTATTGTTGATTGATTGGTGTTCTTATTTGAAATCAGTAGTTTGGAATTGTTAGCTGAGTTGGATTTTCTTGCTATCGCAAATACACTTTCTGCCCTTATCATGTGGAACCAAAAGAAAGACAATGTGAAGAGTTCAAAGAAGACCAACAACACAAAAGGGACATGGCAAACATTCAAAAAGGGCAGTTAGAAAAGTTCAAAAACCAAACGGATAGACTCTCAAAGAACCCAACGTTCCATCAAAGTCATAGTTACCATAATCTATAGCAACCGCTTAGTGTTGATGTACATTGCCCACAGACTCACAGGGTGAAGAGAAGATAAGCTCACTAGTGTTGATGTACATTGCCCACAGACTCACAGGGTGAAGAGAAGATAAGCTCACTAGTGTTGATGTACATTGCCCACAGACTCACAGGGTGAAGAGAAGATAAGCTCACTAGTGTTGATGTACATTGCCCACAGACTCACAGGGTGAAGAGAAGATAAGCTCACTAGTGTTGATGTACATTGCCCACAGACTCACAGGGTGAAGAGAAGATAAGCTCACTAGTGTTGATGTACATTGCCCACAGACTCACAGGGTGAAGAGAAGATAAGCTCACTAGTGTTGATGTACATTGCCCACAGACTCACAGGGTGAAGAGAAGATAAGCTCACTAGCGTTGATGTACATTGCCCACAGACTCACAGGGTGAAGAGAAGATAAGCTCACTAGTGTTGATGTACATTGCCCACAGACTCACAGGGTGAAGAGAAGATAAGCTCACTAGTGTTGATGTACATTGCCCACAGACTCACAGGGTGAAGAGAAGATAAGCTCACTAGTGTTGATGTACATTGCCCACAGACTCACAGGGTGAAGAGAAGATAAGCTCACTAGTGTTGATGTACACTGCCCACAGACTCACAGGGTGAAGAGAAGATAAGCTCACTAGTGTTGATGTACATTGCCCACAGACTCACAGGGTGAAGAGAAGATAAGCTCACTAGTGTTGATGTACATTGCCCACAGACTCACAGGGTGAAGAGAAGATAAGCTCACTAGTGTTGATGTACATTGCCCACAGACTCACAGGGTGAAGAGAAGATAAGCTCACTAGTGTTGATGTACATTGCCCACAGACTCACAGGGTGAAGAGAAGATAAGCTCACTAGTGTTGATGTACATTGCCCACAGACTCACAGGGTGAAGAGAAGATAAGCTCACTAGTGTTGATGTACATTGCCCACAGACTCACAGGGTGAAGAGAAGATAAGCTCACTAGTGTTGATGTACATTGCCCACAGACTCACAGGGTGAAGAGAAGATAAGCTCCTACACACACCTTGCTGAGCTCTCCTGAGTGAGCCAGGAACGAGCTACAGTCTCAAAATAGAACATTTACCTCAGGCGACGTGTTATGTGTACACACTTTCCATACTGTGGCCACTAGAACATCCCAAATAGCACTCTATTCCCTGTGTAGTGCACTACTTTTGACCAAGGCTCTTGTCTAAAGTAATGCACTATATAGACAATAGGGTGCCATTTGCGACACAACCCAAATCAGTAGTCCTTAAGAGATTCCCTTAGCCTTAACACCAGCCTGCCCTGGTTCTCTTCTTCCCAGATCATAGATCAGATCACACAAGTTCCCCTTATCCGTTAATCGTTAACATTAAGGTGACCTAAGTCTGGTAGCCCGGGACTGAGAGGATGGACTAAACGGTGACTGAGCCAGGCTCATATATTTGTGTATTGTACAAATCAAATCATATTTTATTTGTCACATACGGCGAATACAACAGGTGTAGACTTTACCGGGAAATGCTTCCTGAGACTGTATACAGGGGGTACCGGTACAGAGTCAATGTGGAGACTATATACAGGGGGTACCGGTACAGAGTCAATGTGGAGGCTATATACAGGGGTACCAGTACAGAGTCAATGTGGAGGCTATATACAGGGGGTACCAGTACAGAGTCAATGTGGAGACTATATACAGGGGGTACCGGTACAGAGTCAATGTGGAGGCTATATACAGGGGTACCAGTACAGAGTCAATGTGGAGACTATATACAGGGGGTACCGGTACAGAGTCAATGTGGAGGCTATATACAGGGGTACCAGTACAGAGTCAATGTGGAGACTATATACAGGGGTACCGGTACAGAGTCAATGTGGAGGCTATATACAGGGGTACCAGTACAGAGTCAATGTGGAGGCTATATACAGGGGGTACCAGTACAGAGTCAATGTGGAGACTATATACAGGGGGTACCGGTACAGAGTCAATGTGGAGGCTATATACAGGAGGTACCGGTACACAGTAAATGTGGAGACTGTATACAGGGGTACCAGTACAGAGTCAATGTGGAGGCTATATACAGGGGGTACTGGTACAGAGTCAATGTGGAGACTATATACAGGGGGTACCGGTACAGAGTCAATGTGGAGGCTATATACAGGGGGTACCAGTACAGAGTCAATGTGGAGACTATATACAGGGGGTACCAGTACAGAGTCAATGTGGAGGCTATATACATGGGGTACCAGTACAGAGTCAATGTGGAGACTATATACAGGAGATACCAGTACAGAGTCAATGTGGAGGCTATATACAGGGGTTACCAGTACAGAGTCAATGTGGAGGCTGTATACAGGGGGTACCAGTACAGAGTCAATGTGGAGACTATATACAGGGGGTACCGGTACAGAGTCAATGTGGAGGCTATATACAGGGGTACCGGTACACAGTAAATGTGGAGACTGTATACAGGGGGTACCAGTACAGAGTCAATGTGGAGGCTATATACAGGGGGTACTGGTACAGAGTCAATGTGGAGACTGTATACAGGGGGTACCAGTACAGAGTCAATGTGGAGGCTATATACAGGGGGTACTGGTACAGAGTCAATGTGGAGACTATATACAGGGTACCGGTACAGAGTCAATGTGGAGGCAATATACAGAAATACCAGTACAATGTGGAGACTATATACAGGAGGTACCGGTACAGAGTCAATGTGGAGGGTATATACAGGGGGTACTGGTACAGAGTCAATGTGGAGACTATATACAGGGGGTACCGGTACAGAGTCAATGTGGAGGGTATATACAGGGGTACTGGTACAGAGTCAATGTGGAGACTATATACAGGGGGTACCGGTACAGAGTCAATGTGGAGGGTATATACAGGGGGTACTGGTACAGAGTCAATGTGGAGACTATATACAGGGGGTACCGGTACAGAGTCAATGTGGAGGGTATATACAGGGGGTACTGGTACAGAGTCAATGTGGAGACTATATACAGGGTGTACCGGTACAGAGTCCATGTGGAGAATATATACAGGGGGTACTGGTACAGAGTCCATGTGGAGACTATATACAGGGGGTACCGGTACAGAGTCCATGTGGAGACTATATACAGGGGGTACCAGTACAGAGTCAATGTGGAGGCTATATACAGGGGGTACCGGTACAGAGTCAATGTGGAGGCTATATACCGCCACCCTCTGGTGATACGGTTAACTCCACCCTCTGGTGGTACGGTTAACTCCACCCTCTGGTGGTACGGTTAACTCCACCCTCTGGTGGTACGGTTACCTTCTCCCTCTGATACAGAGACTAAATAATGATTTAGATTGTCAAATCATGAACATTTTGAAGAATTGAATAAACCACCTTTGGGATATGATTAAAAAAAATATGCCTCTGGGGTCAAAATGATCCCAGTTGGTAGTATGAGGGAAAGAGATTCTCCGGCAATTTTGTATACTTTTTAGACAGTAGTTCTGAAAGTAGCTCTCATGAGCCAAAAGTGGATGTCATCTTCAGTGAGTGTGGACATTTACAAGAGAAAGTGAAGTAGAGCAATTGTGCAATTCATCACCTAATGTGCGCCGCGCAAATGACTCGCCGATAAATATGGAACGCTATGGACTCACCAGCTCACTTTCTCCAGGTGCAGAACTGACCCAGCGTCGTACGGGTTTGGCCGTTGTAGGCCGTCATTGTAAATAAGAATTTGTCTAGTTAAATATAGGTTAAATTGAATTCTCCTGTTGTGCTATTTACAAACAAACACGTGACTGGCTCAACTCTTTTGGGGAAGTACGGTGTAGGATTCTAGAATGAAATACACGTATTCATGTTACGATACTATAATTGATTGATTACTTTACATTTAATGAATGGATATATTAAGAACTGGATAAGAACTAGGTGTACGGAAAGTTACTGAGTGAGACAAGGGGGGAGGCAGGAAGTTTATATTCTGTCAAACATGTTATTGTTATATCTCATGGATCCTATGGAGAGGCAAAGGGCAAAAGTCTGGATTCAGTCACTGATAAGGTAGGACTGTGGAGTAGTGCATAGTGCCCTGGTCTAAAGTAGTACACTATATAGGGAATAGGGTGCCAGCCCTGGTCTAAAGTAGTACACTATATAGGGAATAGGGTGCCAGCCCTACTCTAAAGTAGTACACTATATAGGGAATAGGGTGCCAGCCCTGGTCTAAAGTAGTACACTATATAGGGAATAGGGTGCCATAGAGCTCTGGTCAAAAGTAGTGCACTACATAGGGAATAACGTGTCAATTGGTATGCAGAAAGTTCCGTCTTTGTAGAGAACCAATCATGTCCTGAGAGAAAGATCAACATGACATTTGACCCTTAAAGATACCTATGTACAACAAATCAAATCAAATTTATTTGTCACATACACATGGTTAGCAGATGTTAATGCAAGTGTAGCGAAATGCTTGTGCTTCTAGTTCTGACAATGCAGTAATAACCAACGAGTAATCTAACCTAACAATTCCAAAACTACTACCTTATACACACAAGTGTAAAGGGATAAAGAATATGTACACAAAGATATATGAATGAGTGATGGTACAGAACGGCATAGACAAGATGCAGTAGATGGTATCGAGTACAGTATATACATATGAGATGAGTAATGTAGGGTATGTAAACAAAGTGGCATAGTTTAAAGTGGCTAGTGATACATGTATTACATAAAGATGCAGTAGATGATATAGGGTACAGTATATACATATACATCTGAGATGAGTAATGTAGGGTATGTAAACATTATATTAAGTAGCATTGTTTAAAGTGGCTAGTGATATATTTTACATCAATTTCCATTATTAAAGTGGCTGGAGTTGAGTCAGTGTGTTGGCAGCAGTCACTCAATGTTAGTGGTGGCTGTTTAACAGTCTGATGGCCTTGAGATAGAAGCTGTTTTTCAGTCTCCCAGTCCCTGCTTTGATGCACCTGTACTGACCTCGCCTTCTGGATGATAGCGGGGTGAACAGGCAGTGGCTCGGGTGGTTGTTGTCCTTGATGATCTTTATGGCCTTCCTGTGACATCGGGTGGTGTAGGTGTCCTGGAGGGCAGGTAGTTTGCCCCCGGTGATGCGTTGTGCAGACCTCACTACCCTCTGGAGAGCCTTACGGTTGTGGGTGGAGCAGTTGCCGTACCAGGCGGTGATACAGCCCGACAGGATGCTCTCGATTGTGCATCTGTAGAAGTTTGTGAGGGTTTTTGGTGACAAGCCGAATTTCTTCAGCATAACACAAAACAATTCCAGGGTCTGGATTCAATCAGATTGGGCTTTAACCAGAGTTAACCAGCGTGGGCTGACAGCAAAGCAGACATCCTGCTGGTGTTAGAGGTGTGACTGTGGTATGAGCTGACATATCGGTGAGCGGCTGCTCGTGTCACAAACCACTCCCTTCCTTATTATCCCAACCCAGTTAGAAGTTCAAAATGGCGCTAGAAAGTGTAGGCTCTATCGCTGTTGGAAATAATGACTCTCAAATGTCAAACCATTGACGTCAGGATAATGCATGTTTTCATGTTCATTTAGATGGAGAATCTAAAGCCTATCAGTCTAATTCAAGTGTTTGAACTTCTAACGCAGCTGCATTGGATTTGTGGGATTAAAGTCGGGTCTGGTTTTGTTACATTATTCACACCCTTGGACTTCTTACACATTTTGTTGTGTTACAGCCTGAATTTAAAATGTGTCAGTGGCCTACACACAATACCCAATAACGTCAAAGCGGAATTATGTTTTTAGAGAAAATAAAAAAAATATGAAAAAATGAATAGCTGAAAATGTTCAACATATTTGTTATGGAAAGCCTAAATAAATTCAGGAGTAAACATGTGCCGAACAAGTCACATAATAGATACTTAAATGTTTTTATTTGATTTAACTAGGCAAGTCAGCTAAGAACAAATTCTTATTTTCAATGACAGCGGGTTAACTGCCTGTTCAGGGGCAGAATGACAGATTTGTACCTTGTCAGCTCAGGGATTTGAACTTGCAACCTTCCGGTTACTAGTCCAACACTCTAACCACTAGGGTACCCTGCATGGACTCACTGTGTGCAATAAGTGCTGAACATAGTTTTTGAATGACTACCTCATCTCTGTACCTCGCACATACACAATTATCTGACCAGTCGAGCAGTGAATTTCAAACACAGATTCAACCACAAAGACCAGGGAGGTTTTCCAATGCCTCGCAAAGAAGGGCACCTATTGGTTGATGGGTAAAAAAAACATACATTGAATATCCCTTTAAGCATGGTGAATCAATACACCCAGTCACTACAAAGATAAAAGCGCCTTTCCTAACTCAGTTGCTGGAGAGGAAAGAAACCACTCAGAGATTTCACCAGAAGGCCAATGTTGACTTTAAAACAGACTTAAATTGCTGTGTTGGGAGAAAACTGAGGACGGATCAACATTGTAGTTACTCTACAATACTAACCTGAATACAAAGTGTTATGTTTGGGGCTAATCCAATACAACACATTACTGAGTACGACTCTCCATATTTTCAAGCATAGTGGTGGCTGCATCATGTTATGGGTATGCTTGTAATTGTGAAGGACTGCAGAGTTTTTTCAGGATAAAAAAGAAACGGAATGGAGCTATGCACAGGCAAAATCATAGAGGGAAACCTGGTTCAGTCTGCTTTCCACCAGACACTGAGAGATGAATTCACCTTTCAGCAGGACAATAACAAAAAAAAACAAGGCCAACTCTACACTGGAGTTGCTTACCAAGAAGACAGTGAATGTTCCTGAGTGGCCGAGTTCCAGTTTTGACTGAAATCTGCTTGAAAATCTATGGCAAGACATGAAAGTAGTTGTCTAACAATGATCAACAACCAATTTGACAGAGCTTTAATAATTCTGAAATGAACAATGGGCAAAATGTTGCACAATCCCAGAGTAAAAAGCTCTTAGAGAATTACCCAGAAAGACTTACAGCTTGAATCACTATCAAAGGTGATTCTAACACGTATTGGGAAAGGTGGGGTACCTAGTCAGTTGTCAAACAATGTATTCAACTGAAACGTGTCTTGCGCATTTAACCCAACACTCCGCTGACCCCTCTGAAGGGGGCTGCCATAATTGACATCCACGTCTTCGGCGCCCGGGGAACAGTGGTTTAACTGCCTTGCTCAGTGGCAGAATGACAGATCGGAGATTCAAGCCAGCAACCTTCCGGTTACTGGCCCAACGCTCTAACCACTAGTCTACCTGCCGCCCTATAGCCTCAGGAGGTTGAATACTTATCAAATCCATTTTAATCCCACTTTTGGGAGAAGACAAAATGTGGAAAAAAGTGGAGGGGCGTGGATACTTTCTGAAGGTGCTGTAGACGTGTCAGGAACACGGGGAACTGACATTAAAGCAAGAGACAGAACACATTGTCCTGAATAAACATGCATAGGTTTTAAATGCAGTAGATATCGATATGCAGACTGGAAGAGGCTTACTGCACAAAGCCATTTTCAAAATGGAACACTTCCATTTTTAGTACACAACTTTTTTTGGTCAATCCCTAAACTGTAGCTCCCTAGGTTTAATCAGAGAAGACTGAGGAAAGGGATTTCATTTCTATGCATTACACCTGTAACAACAACAAAATGACCTCTGAACAGAAACATTGTGAAGGAAAACATAAGACAACTTATGAACAAAGTAAACGGTCTGTCTACATATGTATGGATAATTGGTTTGCTCAAAAACACCTCTGGTCAATCATTTCAAGTTTCAGAAGTTTATTCGCGACGTGCACAGGATACAACAGGTATAAAACAGTACAGTCAAATTCTTAATAGAGAGCTCTTTCACAACAATGAAGTGAATTTGTGAAGCAAACACACTTTTAATAGTTTAATCTGTATGTTAAACGCTCTCTCAGGCTGTACTCGCTCAGCCCTACGGGCCATGGTCAAGGGTAGCAAGCCAAATAGGGAATAGGGAGCCACTTGGGAGAGGGAATAGGGAGCCATTTGGGATAGGGAGCCACTTGGGAGAGGGAATAGGGAGCCACTTGGGAGAGGGAATAGGGAGCCACTTGGGAGAGGGAATAGGGAGCCACTTGGGAGAGGGAATAGGGAGCCACTTGGGAGAGGGAAAAGGGAGCCACTTGGGAGAGGGAATAGGGAGCCACTTGGGAGAGGGAATAGGGAGCCACTTGGGAGAGGGAATAGGGAGCCATTTGGGAGAGGGAACTTGGGAGCCATTTGGGAATAGGGAGCCACTTGGGAGAGGGAATAGGGAGCCACTTGGGAGAGGGAATAGGGAGCCAGCCACTTGGGAGAGGGAATAGGGAGCCACTTGGGAGAGGGAATAGGAGCCACTTGGGAGAGGGAATAGGGAGCCACTTGGGAGAGGGAATAGGGAGCCACTTGGGAGGGGAATAGGGAGCCACTTGGGAGAGGGAATAGGGAGCCACTTGGGAGAGGGAATAGGGAGCCACTTGGGAGAGGGAATAGGGAGCCACTTGGGAGAGGAATAGGGAGCCACTTGGGAGAGGGAATAGGGAGCCACTTGGGAGAGGGAATAGGAGAGCCACTTGGGAGAGGGAATAGGGAGCCACTTGGGAGAGGGAATAGGGAGCCACTTGGGAGAGGGAATAGGGAGCCACTTGGGAGAGGAATAGGGAGCCACTTGGGAGAGGGAATAGGGAGCCACATGGGAGAGGGAATAGGGAGCCACTTGGGAGAGGGAATAGGGAGCCACTTGGGATAGGGAGCCATTTGGGATAGGGAGCCACTTGGGAGAGGGAATAGGGAGCCACTTGGAAGAGGGAATAGGGAGCCACTTGGGAGAGGGAATAGGGAGCCACTTGGGAGAGGGAATAGGGAGCCACTTGGGAGAGGGAATAGGGAGCCATTTGGGAGAGGGAATAGGGAGCCATTTGGGATAGGGAATAGGGAGCCACTTGGGATAGGGAATAGGGAGCCACTTGGGATAGGGAATAGGGAGCCACTTGGGATAGGGAATAGGGAGCCATTTGGGATAGGGAATAGGGAGCCACTTGGGATAGGGAATAGGGAGCCACTTGGGATAGGGAATAGGGAGCCATTTGGGATAGGGAATAGGGAGCCACTTGGGATAGGGAATAGCCACTTGGGATAGGGAGCCACTTGGGATAGGGAATAGGGAGCCACTTGGGATAGGGAATAGGGAGCCATTTGGGAAAGGGAATAGGGAGCCATTTGGGATAGGAATAGGGAGCCACTTGGAATAGGGAGCCACCTGGGATAGGGAATAGGGAATAGGGAGCCACTTGGGATAGGGAATAGGGAGCCATTTGGGATAGGGAATAGCCACTTGGGATAATAGGGATAGGGAATTTGGATAGGGAATAGGAGCCACTTGGGATAGGGAGCCATTTGGGATAGGGAATAGGGAGCCATTTGGGAGAGGGAATAGGGAGCCATTTGGGAGAGGGAATAGGGAGCCATTTGGGATAGGGAATAGGGAGCCATTTGGGATAGGGAATAGGGAGCCATTTGGGATAGGGAATAGGGAGCCATTTGGGATAGGGAATAGGGAGCCATTTGGGATAGGGAATAGGGAGCCATTTGGGATAGGGAATAGGGAGCCATTTGGGATAGGGAATAGGGAGCCATTTGGGATAGGGAATAGGGAGCCATTGGGATAGGGAATAGGGAGCCACTTGGGATAGGAATTTGGGATAGGGAATAGGGCCATTTGGGATAGGGAATAGGAATAGGAATAGGAGCCATTTGGGATAGGGAATAGGGAGCCATTGGGATAGGGAATAGGGAACCACTTGGGATAGATAGGGATAGGGAACCACCATTGGGATAGGGAATAGGGAGCCATTTGGGATAGGGAATAGGGAGCCATTGGGATAGGGAATAGGGAGCCACTTGGGATAGGGAATAGGGAGCCATTTGGATAGGGAATAGGGATAGGGAATAGGAGCCATTTGGGATAGGAATAAAAGCCATTTGGGGAGCCACTTGGGATAGGGAATAGGGAGCCACCATTGGGATAGGGAATAGGGAGCCACTTGGGATAGGGAATAGGGAGCCATTTGGGATAGGGAATTTGGGATAGGAAAGCCATTGGGATAGGGAATAGGGAACCATTTAGGGAATAGGGAGCCATTTGGGATAGGGAATAGGGAGCCATTTGGGATAGGGAATAGGGAGCCATTTGGGATAGGGAATAGGGAGCCATTGGGATAGGGAATATTTGGGATAGGAATAGGGAGCCATTGGAATAGGAAACCACTTGGGGATAGGGAATAGGGAGCCATTTGGGATAGGGAGCCATTTGGGATAGGGAATAGGGAGCCACTTGGGATAGGGAATAGGGAGCCACTTGGAATAGGGATAGGGGATAGAGGAGCCATTTGGATAGGGGATAGGGAATAGGGGCCATTTGGGATAGGGAATAATAGGGACCACTTGGGAGATAGGGAATAGGGAGCCATTTGGATAGGGAATAGGGAGCCATTAGGGATAGGGAATAGGAATAGAGCATTGGGATAGGGAATAGGGAGCCACTTGGGATAGGGAATTGGGATAGAGAATAGGGAGCCACTTGGGATAGGGGAATAGGGAGCCATTTGGATAGGGAATAGGGAGCCATTTGGGATAGGGAATAGGGAGCCATTTGGGATAGGAATAGGGAGCCATTTAGAATAGGGATAGCCACTTGGAATATAGGAGCCACTTGGGATAATAGGGAGGAATAGGGAGCCATTTGGGATAGGGAATAGGGAGCCACCATTGGGATAGGGAATAGGGAGCCATTTGGGATAGGGGATAAGGGAGCCATTGGGATAGGGAATAGGGAGCCATTTGGGATAGGGAATAGGGAATAGGGAGCCATTGGGATAGGGAATAGGGAGCCATTTGGGATAGGGAATAGGAGCCATTTGGGATAGGAATAGGGAGCCACTTGGGATAGGATAGGGAATAGGGAGCCATTTGGGATAGGGAGCCATTTGGGATAGGGAATAGGGAGCCACTTGGGATAGGGAATAGGGAGCCACTTGGGATAGGGAATAGGGATAGGAATAGGGAGCCATTTGGGATAGGAATAGGGAGCCATTTGGGATAGGGAATAGGGAGCCACTTGGGATAGGGAATAGGGAGGGAGCCATTTGGGATAGGGAATAGGGAGCCATTGGGATAGGGAATAATAGGAGCCACTTGGGATAGGAAATAGGGAAACCATTTGGGATAGGGAATAGGGAGCCACTTGGGAATAGGGAGCCATTTGGAATAGATAGGGAAATAGGGAGCCATTTGGGATAGGGAATAGGGAGCCATTTGGGATAGGGAATAGGAGCCACTTGGGATAGGGAATAGGGAGCCATTTGGGATAGGGAATAGGGAGCCACTTGGGATAGGGAATAGGGAGCCACTTGGGATAGGGAATAGGGAAACCATTTGGGATAGGGCCAATAGGGAACCATTTGGGATAGGGAATAGGGAGCCATTTGGGATAGGGAATAGGGAGCCATTTGGGATAGGGAATAATAGGGAGCCATTGGGATAGGGAATAGGGAGCCATTTGGGATAGGGAATAGGGAGCCATTTGGGATAGGGAATAGGGAGCCATTTGGGATAGGGCCAATAATAGGGAGCCATTTGGGAGCCATTTGGGATAGGGAATAGATAGCCATTGGGAATAGAGGGAATTGGGAGCCAGGGAATAGGGAGCCATTTGGGATAGGGAATAGGGAAACCACTTGGGATAGGGAATAGAAACCATTTGGGAGGGAGCCAGGGAGGGAATAGGATTGGGATAGGAATAGGGAGCCATTTGGGATAGGAATAGGGAGCCATTTGGGATAGGGAATAGGAGCCATTTGGAATAGGGAGCCATTGGGATAGGGAATTTGGGATAGGGAATAGAAACCATTGGGATAGGGAATAGGAGCCATTGGAATAAGCCATTGGAATAGGAAAAGCCATTTGGGATAGGGAATAGGAAACCATTAGGGGATAGGGAATAGGGAGCCATTTGGGATAGGGAATAAGGAAACCATTTGGGATAGGGAATAGGGAGCCACTTGGGATAGGGAATAGGGAGCCACTTGGGATAGGAAATAGGAAGCCACTTTAGGATAGGGAATAGGGACCACTTAGGATAGGGAATAGGGAATTGGGATAGGGAATAGGGAGCCATTTGGGATAGGGAATAGGGAGCCATTTGGGAGAGGGAATAAAGGGAGCCATTTGGGATAGGGAATAGGGAGCCACTTGGGATAGGGAATAGGGAGCCATTGGGATAGGGAATAGGAGCCACTTGGGATAGGAATAGGGAGCCATTGGGATAGGAATAGGAGCCATTTGGGATTTGGGATAGAATAAGGAGCCATTGGGATAGGGAATAGGGAGCCACTTGGATAGGAATATAGGGAATAGGGACCACTTGGGATAGGGAATATAGGGAATAGGGAGCCACATTGGGATAGGGAATAGGGAGCCATTGGGATAGGGAATAGGGGGAGCCATTGGGATAGGAATAGGATATAGGGAAAGGGAGCATTTGGGAGGGATAGGAATAGGGAAACCATTGGATAGGGAATAGGGAATTTGGGATAGGGAATAGGCCATTTGGGATAGGGAATAGGGAGCCATTTGGGAGGATAGGGATAGGGAATAGGGAGCCATTTGGGATAGGGAATAGGGAAACCATTGGGATAGGGAATAGGGGGACCATTTGGGATAGGAATAGGGAGCCATTTGGGATTTGGGATAGGGAATAGGGAGCCACTAGGGATAGGAGGGAAGGGACCATTTGGGATAGGGAATAGAGGAGCCATTGGGATAGGGAATAGGGAAACCATTTGGGATAGGGAATAGGGAGCCATTTGGGATAGGGAATAGAGGGAACCATTTGGGATAGGAATAAGGAGCCATTTGGATAGGGAATAGGGACCATTTGGGATAGGGAATAGGGAAACCATTTGGATAGGGAATAGGAAACCATTGGGATAGGGAACAGGTTAGGAAACCATTTTGGGAGGATAGGAAATAAGGGGAAACCATTTGGGATAGGGAATAGGGAAACCATTTGGGATAGGGAATAGGGAAGGAATAGAGCCACTTGGGATAGGGAATAGGGAGCCACTTGGGATATAAAACCATTGGGATAGGGAATAGATAGGAATAGGGAATAGGAGCCATTTGGGATAGGGCCATTGGGATAGGAACCATTTGGGATAGGGAATAGGGAGCCATTTGGGAGGGATAGGAATAGGGAATAGGGAAAACCATTTGGGATAGGGAATAGGGAATAGGGAGCCATTTGGGATAGGGAATAGGGAGCCATTTGGGATAGGGAATAGGGAGCCATTTGGGAAGAATAGGGAGCCATTGGGATAGGGAATAGGGAGCCACTTGGGATAGGGAATAGATTGGATAGGGAATAGGATAGGGAATAGGGAATAGGCCACCACTTGGGATAGGAATAGGGAGCCATTTGGGATAGGGAATAGGGAGCCATTTGGGAATAGGGAGCCATTTGGGAAGGGAATAGGGAGCCATTTGGGATAGGGAATAGGGAGCCACTTGGGATAATAGGAGCCACTTGGGATAGGGAATAGGAGCCACTTGGGATAGGGATAGGGAATAGGGAGCCATTTGGGATAGGAATAGGGCCACTTGGATAGGGAATAGGGAATAGCCATTTGGATAGGGATAAAGGGAGCCATTTGGGAATAGGGAGCCATTTGGATAGGGAATAGGGAGCCATTGGGATAGGGAATAGGGAGCCATTTGGGATAGGGAATAGGGAGCCATTTGGATAGGGAATAGGGAGCCACTTGGGATAGGGAATAGGGAGCCATTGGGATAGGGAATAGGGAGCCACTTTGGGATAGGGAATAGGGAGCCACTTGGGATAGGGAATAGGGAGCCATTTGGGATAGGAATAAAGAGCCATTTGGGATAGGGAATAGGGAGCCACTTGGGATAGGGAATAGGGAGCCACTTGGGATAGGGAATAATAGGGAGCCACTTGGGATAGGGAATAGAGAGCCATTTGGGATAGGGAATAGGGACCATTTGGGATAGGGAATAGGAGCCATTTGGGAGAGGGAATAGGGAGCCATTTGGGAGGGAATAGGAGCCATAGGATAGCCATTTAGGATAGGGAATAGGGAGCCATTTGGATAGGAATTTGGGAGAATAGCCATTTAGGGAATAGGAGCCACTTGGGATAGGAATAGGAGCCACTTGGGATAGGGAATAGGGAGCCATTTGGGATAGGGAATAGAGCCATTTGGGATAGGGAATAGGAGCCATTTGGGAGGGATAGAGGCCAATAGGGAATAGAAAACCATTTGGGATAGGGAATACAAGGAGCCATTTGGGATAGGGAATAGGGAGCCACCTGGAATAGGGAGCCATTAGGGAATAGGGAATAGGAGCCATTTGGGATAGGGAATAGGAAACCACTTGGGATAGGGAATAGGGAGCCACTTAGGGATTGGGAGGGAATAAGGAAAAATAGCCATTTGGGATAGGGAATAGGGAGCCCACTTGGGATAGGGAATAGGGGGATAGGGAGCCACTTGGGAATAGGGAATAGGGAGCCATTTGGGATAGGGGAATTTGGGATAGGGAATAGGGAGCCATTGGGATAGGGAATAGGAGCCATTTGGGATAGGGAATAGGGAGCCACTTGGGATATAGGGAATAGGAGCCATTTGGGATAGGGAATAGCCAGGGAGCCACTTAGGATAGAATAGGGAGCCATTTGGGATAGGGAATAGGGAGCCATTTGGGATAGGGAATAGGGAGCCATTTGGGATAGGGAATAGGGAGCCATTTGGGATAGGGGGATAGGGAATACCATTTGGGATAGGGAGCCATTTGGGATATAGGGAATAGGAAGCCACTTGGGATAGGGAATAGGGAGCCATTTGGGATAGGGAATAGGGAAAGCCACATTGGGATAGGATAGGAAACCATTGGGATAGGGAATAGATTTGGGATAGGGAATAGGGGATAGGGAATAGGGCCACTTGGGATAGGGAATAGGGAGCCATTTGGGATAGGGAATAGGAGCCATTTGGATAGGGAATAGGAGCCATTTGGGATAGGGAATAGGGAAACCATTTAGGGATAGGAATAGGGAGCCATTTGGGATAGGGAATAAAGGGAGCCATTGGGATAGGGATAGGGAGCCACTTGGGATAGGGATAACCATTTGGGATAGGGAATAGGGAGCCACTTGGGATAGGAATAGGGAGCCATTTGGGATAGGGAATAGAAGCCATTTGGGATAGGGAATAGGGAGCCATTTGGGATAGGAATAGGGAGCCATTTGGGATAGGGAATAGGGAACCCATTTGGGATAGAATAGGAGCCACTTGGGATAGGGAATAGGGAGCCACTTGGGATAGGAATAGGGAGCCATTGGGATAGGAATAGGGAGCCACTTGGGATAGGGAATAGGGAGCCATTTGGGATAGGGAATAGGGAGCCATTGGGATAGGGAATAGAAGCCATTGGGATAGGGAATAGGGAGCCATTTGAATAGGGAGCCACTTGGGATAGGGAATAGGGAGCCACTTGGATATAATAGGGAATTTGGGAGCCACCATTTGGGATAGAATAGGGAGCCATTTGGGATAGGGAATTTGGGATAGAGCCATTGGGATAGGGAATAAAGGACTTGGGATAGGAATAGGGAGCCATTTGGGATAATAGGGGGAATAGGAATAGGGAGCCATTTGGGAATAGCCATTTGGGGATAGGGAATAAAAGCCATTTGGGATAGGAATAGGGAGCCACTTGGAAACCATTGGGATAGGGAATAGGGAGCCACTTGGGATAGGGAATAGGGAGCCACTTGGGATTAGGGAATAGGGAGCCCATTTGGGATAGGGAATAGGGAGCCACTTGGGATAGGGAATAGGGAGCCACTTGGGATAATAGGAGCCAATAATAGGGAGCCACTTGGGATAGGGAATAGGAGCCACTTGGGAGGATAGGAATAGGGAGCCATTTGGGATAGGGAATAGGGAGCCACTTGGGATAGGGAATAGGGAGCCATTTGGGATAGGGAATAGGGAGCCATTTGGGATAGGGAATAGGAGCCATTTGGGATAGGGATAAAGGGAGCCATTTGGGGAAGGGAATAGGAAACCATTGGGATAGGGAATAGGGAGCCATTTGGGATAGGGAATTTTGGGAGGGGAGCCATTTGGGATAGGGAATAGGGAGCCATTTGGGATAGGGAATAGAGCCATTTGGGATAGGGAATAGGGAGCCATTTGGGATAGGGAATAGGAACCATTTTGGGAATAGGGAATTTGGGATAGGAATAGGAGCCACTTGGGATAGGGAATAGGGAATTGGATAGAGCCATTTGGGAGGATAGGGAATATAGGAAACCATTTGGGATAGGGAATAGCCCATTGGGATAGGAATAGGGAGCCACTTGGGAATAGGGAGCCACTTGGGAATAGGGAACCATGGGATAGGAATAGGGAGCCACTTGGGATAGGGAATAGGGAGCCATTTGGGATAGGGAATAGGGAGCCACTTGGGATAGGGAATAGGGAGCCACTTGGGATAGGGAATATTTGGGATAGAGCCATTTGGGATAGGGAATAGGGAGCCACTTGGGATAGGATAGAATAGGGAGCCATTTGGGATAGGGAATAGGGAATTGGGATAGGAATAGGGAGCCATTTGGGATAGGAATAGGATAGAATAGGGAGCCACTTGGGATAGGGAATTGGAATAGGGAGCCATTTGGGATAGGGAATAGGGAATAGAGAGCCATTTGGGATAGGGAATAGGGAGCCATTTGGGATAGGGAATAGGAGCCACTTGGGATAGGGAATAGGGAGCCACTTGGGATAGGAATAGGGAGCCACTTTGGGATAGGGAATAGGGAGCCACTTGGGATAGGGAATAGGGAGCCACTTGGGAGGAATAGGGAGCCATTTGGGAAGGGAATAGGGAGCCATTTGGATAGGGAATAGGGAGCCATTTGGGAGAGGGAAACCATTGGAGAGCCATTGGGAGGGAAAAGCCATTTGGGATAGGGGAGCCATTTGGGAAATAGAGCCATTTAGGGAGGGGAGCCACTTGGGAGGGATAGGGCCACTTGGGAGGATAAAGGGAGCCATTTAGGATAGGGAATAGGGAGCCATTTGGGATAGGGAATAGGGAGCCACTTGGGATAGGAATAGGGAATAGGGAGCCATAGGAATAGGGAGCCATTGGGATAGGGAATAGGGAGCCATTTGGGATAGGGAATAGGGAGCCATTTGGGATAGGGAATAGGGAGCCATTTGGATAGGGAATAGGGAGCCATTTGGATAATAGGAATTTGGGAAATAGGAGCCACTTGGGATAGATAGGGAATAGGGAGCCAATAGGAATAGGGAGCCATTTGGGATAGGGAATAGGAAACCATTTTGGGATAGGGAATAGGGAGCCACTTG
Organism: Oncorhynchus tshawytscha; assembly: GCF_018296145.1. Lineage (NCBI taxonomy): Eukaryota > Metazoa > Chordata > Actinopteri > Salmoniformes > Salmonidae > Oncorhynchus > Oncorhynchus tshawytscha. The sequence goes on along the minus strand of NC_056438.1, from coordinate 75,181,644 downwards.
GGATAGAAATAGGGAGCCACTTGGGATAGGGAATAGGGAGCCATTTGGGATAGGGAATAGGGAAACCATTTGGATAGGGAATAGGGAGCCATTTGGGAGGATATAGGAGCCATTTGGGATAGGAATACCATTTGGGATAGGGAATAGGGCCAAACCATTTGGGAGGGATAGGAAATAATAGGGAGCCATTTGGGATAGGGAATAGGGAGCCATTTGGGATAGGGAATAGGGAGCCATTGGGATAGGGAATTTGGGATAGGGAGCCACTTGGGATAGGGAATAGGGAGCCATTTGGGAGAGAGCCAAGGAGGGAGCCACTAGGGAGGGAGCCATTTGGGATAGGAATAGGGAGCCATTTGGGATAGGGAATAGGGAGCCATTTGGGATAAGGAAAAGGAAACCATTTGGGATAGGGAATAGGGAGCCACTTGGGATAGGGAGCCATTGGGATAGGGAATAGGGAGCCATTTGGGAATTGGGATAGGGAATAGGGAGCCATTTAGGGAATAAAGGGAGCCACTTGGGAGGGAATAGGGAGCCACTTGGGATAGGGAATAGGGAGCCATTTGGGATAGGGAATAGGGAGCCATTGGGATAGGGAATAGGGAGCCATTGGGATAGGGAATAGGGAGCCATTTGGGATAGGGAATAGGGAGCCATTTGGGATAGGGAATAGGGAGCCATTTGGGATAGGGAATAGGGAGCCATTGGGATAGGGAATAGGAGCCATTTGGGAGAGGAATAGGGAGCCATTTGGGATAGGGAATAGGGAGCCACTTGGGATAGGGAATAGAGCCATTTGGGATAGGGGAATAGGGAGCCATTTGGGATAGGGAATAGGGAGCCACTTGGGATAGGGAATAGGGAGCCATTTGGGATAGGAATAGGGAGCCATTTGGGATAGGGAATAGGGAGCCATTTGGGAGGGATAGGGAATAGGGATAGGAATAGGAGCCATTTGGGATAGGGAATAGGGAGCCATTTGGGAATGGGATAGGGAATAGGGAGCCATTTGGGATAGGGAATAGCCACTTGGGAATAGGGAGCCACTTGGGATAGGAATAGGGAGCCACTTGGGATAGGGAGCCACTTGGGATAGGGAATAGCCACTTGGGATAGGGAATAGGGAGCCATTTGGGATAGGAATAGGGAGCCACTTGGGATAGGGAATAGGGAGCCACTTGGGATAGGAATAGGGAATAGGAGCACTTGGGATAGGGAATAGGAGCCATTTGGGATAGGGAATAGGGAGCCATTTAGGGAATAGGGAATAGGGAGCCATTTGGGATAGGGAATAGGAATAGGAGCCATTTGGGATAGAGGGAATAGGGAGCCATTTGGGATAGGGAATAGGAGCCATTTGGGATAGGGAATAGGAGCCATTTGGGATAGGGAATAGGGAGCCATTTGGGAGGGAGAGGGAATAGGGAGCCATTTGGGATAGGGAATAGGAGCCACTTGGGATAGGGAATAGGGAGCCATTTGGGAGGGAATAGGGAGCCACTTGGGATAGGGAATAGGAGCCACTTGGGATAGGGAATATAGGGAGCCATTTGGGATAGGGAATAGGGAGCCATTGGGAGAGAAATAGGGAGCCACTTGGGATAGGAATAGGATTTGGGATAGGGAATTTGAGGAGCCATTTGGGATAGGGAATAGGGAGCCACTTGGGATAGGGAATTTGGGAGGGAATAGGAGCCATTTGGGATAGGGAATAGGGAATAGGGAGCCATTTTGGGATAGGGAATAGGAATAGGGATAGGGAATAGCCATTGGGATAGGGAATAGGGAGCCATTAGGGATAGGGGAGCCATTTGGGATAGGGAATAGGGAGCCATTTGGGATAGGGAATAGGGAGCCATTTGGGATAGGGAATAAGAATTTGGGAGGGAATAGCCATTTGGGATAGGGAATAGGGAGCCATTTGGGATAGGGAATAGGGAGCCATTTGGGATAGGGAATAGGCCAGACCACCATTGGGATAGGGAATATTTGGGAGAGGGAATAGGGAGCCATTTGGGATAGGGAATAGGGAGCCATTTGGGAATAGGGAGCCATTTGGAGAGGGAATAGGGAGCCATTTGGATAGGGAGCCATGGGAGGAATAAAAGCCATTTGGGATAGGAATAGGGAGGGAATAGGGAGCCACTTTGGGATAGGAATAGGGAGCCATTTGGGATAGGGAATAGGAGCCACTTTGGGATAGGGAATAGGGAGCCATTTGGGATAGGGAATAGGGAGCCATTGGGATAGGGAATAGGGAGCCATTTGGGAGAATAGGGAGCCACCATTTGGGATAGGGAATAGCCATTTGGGATAGGGAATAGGGAGCCATTGGGATAGGGAATAGGGAGCCATTTGGGATAGGGAATAGGAGCCATTTGGGATAGGGAATAGGGAGCCATTTGGGAGCCAGGGATAGGGAATAGGGAGCCATTTGGGATAGGGAATAGGGAGCCACTTGGGATAGGGAATAGGGAGCCATTTGGGATAGGGAATAATTTGGGATAGGGAATAGGAGCCACTTGGGAATAGATAGGGAATAGGGAACCATTTGGGATAGGGAATAGGGAGCCATTTGGGATAGGGAATAGGGAGCCATTTGGGATAGGGAATAGGGAGCCACTTGGGATAGGGAATAGGGAGCCACTTGGGATAGGGAATAGGGAGCCACTTGGGATAGGGAATAGGGAGCCACTTGGGATAGGGAATAGGGAGCCACTTGGGATAGGGAATAGGGAGCCACTTGGGATAGGGAATAGGGAGCCACTTGGGATAGGGAATAGGGAGCCACTTGGGATAGGGAATAGGGAGCCACTTGGGATAGGGAATAGGGAGCCATTTGGGATAGGGAATAGGGAGCCATTGGGATAGGAATAGGGAGAGAATAGGGAGCCATTTGGGGATAGGGAATAGCCACTTGGGATAGGAGCCACTTGGGATAGGGAATAGGGAGCCATTTGGGATAGGGAATAGGGAGCCACTTGGGATAGGGAATAGGGAGCCACTTGGGATAGGGAATAGGAGGAATTGGGATAGGAATAGGGAGCCACTTTGGGAGATAGGGAATAGGGAGCCATTTAGGATAGGAATAGGGAGCCATTTGGGATAGGGAATAGGGAGCCACTTGGATAGGAATAGGGAGCCATTTGGGATAGGGAATAGGAATAGGGAGCCATTTGGGATAGGGAATAGGGAGCCATTTGGGAGGGAATAGGGAGCCATTTGGGAGAGGAATAGGGAGCCATTTGGGATAGGAATAGGAGCCACTTGGGATAGGGAATAGGGAGCCATTTGGGATAGGGAATAGGAGCCACTTGGGATAGGGAATAGGGAGCCACTTGGGGATAGGGAATAGGGAGCCATTTGGGATAGGGAATAGGGAGCCATTTAGGAATAGGGGATAGGGAATAGGGAGCCATTTGGGATAGGGAATAGGGAGCCATTTGGGATAGGGAATAGGGAGCCATTTGGGATAGGGAATAGGAGCCATTGGGAGGGAATAGGGAGCCATTTGGGAGGGGAATAGATAATAGGAGCCATTTAGGGAGAGCCAGGAATAGGGAGCCATTTGGGAGAGGGGATAGGGAGCCACCATTTGGGATAGGGAATAGGGAGCCATTTGGGATAGGGAATAGCCATTGGGAATAGGAATAGGAGCCATTGGGATAGGGAATAGGGAGCCACTTGGGATAGGGAATAGGGAGCCACTTGGGATAGGGAATAGGGAGCCACTTGGGATAAGGAATGGGGAACCACTTGGGATAGGGAATAGGGAGCCATTTGGGATAGAAATAGGGAGCCATTTGGGATAGGGAATAGGGAGCCATTTGGGATAGGGAATAGGGAGCCACTTGGGATAGGGAATAGGGAGCCACTTGGGATAGGGAATAGGGAGCCATTTGGGATAGGGAATAGGGAGCCATTCTGGATAGGGAGCCACTTGGGATAGGGAATAGGGAGCCACTTGGGATAGGGAATAGGGAGCCATTGGGATAGGGAATAGGGAGCCATTTGGGAGAGGGAATAGGGAGCCATTTGGGAGAGGGAATAGGGAGCCATTTGGGATAGGGAATAGGGAGCCATTTGGGATAGGGAATAGGGAGCCATTTGGGATAGGGAATAGGGAGCCACTTGGGATAGGAATAGGGAGCCATTGGGATAGGGAATAGGGAGCCACTTGGGATTAGGGAGCCATTGGAATAGGAGCCATTTGGGATAGGGAATAGGGAGCCATTGGGATAGGGAATAGAGGGAATAAAGGAACCACCATTGGGATAGGGAATAGGAGCCACTTGGGATAGGGAATAGGGAGCCATTTGGGATAGGGAATAGGGAGCCATTTTTGGATAGGGAATAGGGAGCCATTTGGGATAGGGAATAGGATTTGGGATAGGGAATTGGGATAGGGAATAGGGAGCCATTTGGGATAGGAATAGGGAGCCATTTGGGATAGGGAATAGGAGCCATTTGGGATAGGAATAGGGAGCCACTTGGGATAGGGAATATTGGGAAGGGAATAGGGAGCCATTTGGGATAGGGAATAGGGAGCCATTTGGGATAGGGAATAGGGAGCCATTTGGGATAGGAATAGGGAATAGCCACTTTGGGATAGGGAATAGGGAGCCACTTGGGATAGGGAATAGGGAGCCACTTGGGATAGGGAATAGGGAATAGGAGCCACTTGGGGAATAGGGAATAGGAGCCATTTGGGAGAGGAATAGGGAGCCACTTGGGATAGGGAATAGGGAGCCACTTGGGATAGGGGAGCCACTTGGGATAGGGAATAGGGAGGGATAGGGAATAGGGAGCCACTTGGGATAGGGAATCAGGAGCCACTTGGGATAGGGAATAGGGAGCCACTTGGGATAGGAAGCCATTGGGATAGGAATAGGAGCCATTTGGGAGAGGGAATAGGGAGCCACTTGGGATAGGGAATAGGGAGCCACTTGGGATAGGGAATAGGGAGCCACTTGGGATAGGGAATAGGGAGCCACTTGGGATAGGGAATAGGGAGCCACTTGGGATAGGGAATAGGGAGCCACTTGGGAGGAATAGGGAATAGGGAGCCATTTGGGAGAGGGAATAGGGAGCCACTTGGGATAGGGAATAGGAGCCACTTGGGATAGGGATAGGGAGCCACTTGGGATAGGGAATCAGGGGATAGCCACACTGGGATAGGGAATAGGGGGAATAGGAGCCACTTGGGATAGGAATAGGGAGCCATTTGGGAGAGGAATAGGGAGCCATTTGGGAGAGGGAATAGCCATTTCTGGGAGAGCCATTTGGGATAGGGGGAATAGGGAATAGCCACCATTGGGATAGGGAATAGGGAGCCACTTGGGATAGGGAATAGGGAGCCATTTGGGAGAGGGAATAGGGAGCCATTTGGGAGAAGGAATAGGGAGCCACGAGGGAGCCATTTGGGATAGGGAATAGGATTTGGGATAGGGAATAGGGAGCCACTTGGGATAGGGAATAGGGAGCCATTTGGGAAAGGGAATAGGGAGCCATTTGGGATAGGGAATAGGGAGCCATTTGGGATAGGGAATAGGGAGCCACTTGGGATAGGGAATAGGGAGCCACTTGGGATAGGGAGCCACTTGGGATAGGGAATAGGGAGCCACTTGGGATAGGGAATAGGGAGCCACTTGGGATAGGGAATAGGGAAACCACTTGGATAGGGAATAGGAGCCACTTGGGATAGGGAATAGGGCCACTTTGGGACAGGGAATAGGGAATAGCCATTTGGGAGAGGGAATAGGGAGCCATTTGGGAGAGGGAATAGGGAGCCATTTGGGAGAGGGAATAGGGAGCCATTTGGGATAGGGAATAGGGAGCCACGAGGGAGCCACTTGGGATAGGGAATAGGGAACCACTTGGGATAGGGAATAGGGAGCCACTTGGGATAGGGAATAGGGAACCACTTGGGATAGGGAGCCATTTGGGATAGGGAGCCACTTTGGGATAGGGAATAGGGAGCCATTTGGGATAGGGAATAGGAGCCATTTGGGATAGGGGGATAAATAGGAGCCATTTGGGATGGGAATAGGGAATTGGGATAGGGAGTGGGATAGGGAATAGGGAGCCATTGGGATAGGAATAGGGAGCCATTTGGGATAAATAGGAATTTGGGATAGGGAATAGGGAGCCATTTGGGATAATAGGAATAATCAGGAGCCATTTGGGATAGGGAATAGGGAGCCATTTGGGATAGGGAATAGGGAGCCACTTGGGATAGGAATTGGGATAGGGAATAGAGCCACTTGGAATAGGGAATAGGGAGCCACTTGGGATAGGGAATAGGGAGCCATTTGGGAGAGGAATAGGGAGCCATTTGGGAGAGGGAATAGGGAGCCATTTGGGAGAAGCCATTTGGGAGAATAGGGAGCCATTTGGGATAGGGAATAGGGAGCCATTTGGGAGAGGGAATAGGGAGCCACTTGGGATAGGGAATAGGAGCCACTAGGGATAAGGAATAGGGAGACACTTGGGATAGGAATAGGGAGCCATTTGGGATAGGGAATAGGGAGCCATTTGGGATAGGGAATAGGGAGCCACTTGGGAGAGGGAATAGGGAGCCATGTGGGATAGGGAATAGGATAGCCATTTGGGAGAGGAATAGGGAGCCATTTGGGAGAAGGAATAGGGAGCCACGGGATAGGGAATAGAGCCATTTGGGATAGGGAATAGGATTTGGGATAGGGAATAGGGAGCCACTTGGGATAGGGAATAGGGCCACTTGGGATAGGGAATAGGGAATAGCCACTTGGGATAGGGAATAGCCACTTAGGGATAGGGAATAGGAATAGCCACTTGGGAGAGGGAATAAGGAGCCACTTGGGATAGGGAATAGGGAGCCACTAGGGGAGCCATTTGGGATAGGGAATAGGATTTGGGATAGGGAATAGGGAGCCACTTGGGAGAGGGAATAGGGAGCCATTTGGGATAGGGAATAGGGAGCCACTAGGGAGCCATTTGGGATAGGGAATAGGATTTGGGATAGGGAATAGGATTTGGGATAGGGAATAGGGAGCCATTTGGGATAGGGAATAGGGAGCCATTTGGGATAGGGAATAGGGAGCCACTTGGGATAGGGAATAGGGAACCACTTGGGATAGGGACTAGGGAACCACTTGGGATAGGGAATAGGGAGCCATTTGGGATAGGGAAAAGGGAGCCACTTGGGATAGGGAATAGGGAGCCATTTGGGATAGGGAATAGGGAGCCACTTGGGATAGGGAATAGGGAGCCACTTGGGATAGGGAATAGGGAGCCATTTGGGAGAGGGAATAGGGAGCCATTTGGGATAGGGAATAGGGAGCCATTTGGGATAGTGAATAGGGATTCACTTGGGATAGGGAATAGGGAGCCACTTGGGATAGGAATAGGGAGCCACTTGGGATAGGGAATAGGGAATTGGGATAGGGAATAGGGAGCCACTTGGGATAGGGAATAGGGAGCCACTTGGGATAGGGAATAGGGAGCCACTTGGGATAGGGAATAGGGAGCCATCTTCTCGTTCACATGTTGAAAGTTAATTAATGAAACACTCAGTCTGCTGGTCAATATAGCTGTTATTTATTTAGTAAAAATCAATTGCATTCATTCAGTCACTCACACACACACATTCTACAGAAAAGCATTTCCTCAAATCAGGTCCTATTGGACTGTCATATTGAAATCAGAGCTGTCAGTTTCATAGAGACACCAGAGGCACATAAAGTGGTGTTCTGTATTATTATAAAATAATCCACCATGTTACATTATTATTAAACATTATTTACTACACAAACATAAAATATTGTATGCATTTATTTACTGCAATGACAGTGTTATTACTATGTGGCGGGAGAGTCACTGCCACGCTCTCGCAGCAAACGCATGGCGTATGGGACACAACCACCTGGTCACTGTGGTATTAAATGACTGAACAGCAGTGCCAGAGATCAAACCAGATTAGTTGGGTCTTAAAGATGATCTTTTGCTTTTCTTGACAAAGCAACAGCCTCATAAGCTGTTTATAAGATGGCCGTCAAGAGTCCCCCAAAAAAACTTCCAATTGCTTTTCACAACCGTCACAATCTCTTTTCCTCCTGTTTGTCACAGCAGCTCAGAGCAGAATATTGTGACATAACAGTTAAGGCATTATTCCAGTTCTGTGTGTGTATGTGTGTGTCTTCACATTGGTTGGTTGAAACATGAGGAACCCATAAATCATGAGGAAAATGTGAATTAAATATAAATATTATCTCATTATCAATTATGTTACAGGACACTTGAGGAAGTTAGAATCTTGGGACACTGGGGTTGATTTCTCAACTAATTGTCTAGTGTAGAATCTATTTCAAAGATAGATAGTGAGAGGGATCAATAGAGAAAGAGAGAGGCTACATTAAAAGTGAATGTGAAAGGGTGTGGAGGAGAGGTCAGAGAGGAGGAGAGGTCAGAGAGGAGGAGAGGTCAGAGAGGAGGAGAGGTGAGAGAGGAGGAGAGGTCAAAGAGGAGGAGAGATCAGAGAGGAGGTGAGAGAGGAGGAGAGGTCAGAGGAGGAGGTGAGAGAGGAGGAGGTCAGAGAGGAGGAGGTGAGAGAGGAGGAGGTCAGAGAGGAGGAGAGGTCAGAGAGGAGGAGGTCAGAGAGGAGGAGAGGTCAGAGAGGAGGAGAGGTCAGAGAGGAGGAGAGGTCAGAGAGGAGGAGAGGTGAGAGAGGAGGAGAGGTCAGAGAGGAAGATAGAGATGGAATGAGATGATAGAGAGAGGAGGAGAGGTCAGAGAGGAGGAGAGGTCAGAGAGAGGAGAGGTCAGAGAGGAGGAGAGATCAGAGAGGAGGAGAGGTCAGAGAGGAGGAGAGGTCAGAGAGATGGAATAGATGATAGAGAGAGGAGGAGAGGTCAGAGAGGTGAGAGAGGAGGAGAGGTGAGAGAGGAGGAGAGGTCAGAGAGGAGGAGAGGTCAGAGAGGAGGAGAGGTCAGAGAGGAGGAGAGGTCAGAGAGGAGAGAGGTCAGAGAGGTCAGAGAGGGGGAGAGGTCAGAGAGAGGTCAGAGAGGTCAGAGAGAGGGAGAGGTCAGAGAGGAGGAGAGGTGAGAGAGAGGGAGAGGTCAGAGAGAGGGAGAGGTCAGAGAGGAGGAGAGGTGAGAGATGAGGAGAGGTGTGAGGAGGGTGAGAGAGGTTAGAGGAGGGTGAGAAAGGGGTGAGAGGAGGGGTGAGAGAGGTGAGAGGAGGGGTGAGAAAGGGGTGAGGGATGAGAAAGGGGTGAGAAAGGGGTGAGGGGTGAGAGAGGTGAGAGGAGGGGTGAGAAAGGGGTGAGGGGTGAGAGGAGGGGTGAGAGAGAGGTGAAATGAGGGGTGAGGGGTGAGAGGAGGGGTGAGGGGTGAGAAAGGGGTGAGGGGAAGGGTGAGAGAATGTGCATATGGGGAGGGGTGAGAGAATGGCAGAAGTTCCAGAGCTGAGGGTCTATCAGCCAATCACAGCTTGGCTTTGGCTGGCACCAGCTGCAGACTCTGAAGCTTCATGGCCATGCCCATGTTTCCTGCGATCTTCAGCTTGCCCTGGAAGAATGCCTGCAGCGGACAGGTGGGAGAGAGAAATGATCAATCAGAGGACAATGGGTTAAAACACAGGAAAGTCAACTACTGCTCATGATCCAAGGTTTAAAGGGTTCAGAATACCCAGTTGCAGGATTGACACAGTTCACTGAAAACTGGGACACGTGTGGGGGGAGAAAGAGAGAGCGGGAGGGGCTGGCAGTGTTCGTCAGGGTGACAGCTTGCAGCCAGGGAAGGGCTCTGCTCTGACATGAACCAACTGGAGGCATGCCTGCCTGCGTTTCAGCGGTTCAGATCAAATCCAATGCATAAACGGTGATGAGATTAATGGCCCAGATCTAAACCCCAAAAACAACCATAACATTGCAGGATTCATCCTTGAGGAAGTATGTGTATGATGTCTGTTAACTGGTACAACAAGAGGTTTCTAACCTCAAGTGTCTTTCGTGGTTAAATAAAGGTTCAATTCCATTTGTTTTCCAACTCCTTCAATTCTGCTGACTCTCACAAATAAAAGCTCTGACGAAGACTAAGAGTCCGACGCATAAGCTTGAATAAAATAAGTGATACTAAGAAGAGCAGTGTGAAGGTTTCTCTTTCCTTTTGGGTAAATGAACAAAGGGAAAACCCAAAGGACTGTGTTCAGTGTTGCTGAAAGGATCAATTAAACCAAATTAATCAATGGCCCCAGGTGTGTGGGTGGGAAGTGGGCCTAGATTTAGCTAGAAAAAAAAAAAATCGCCCATCCACTATCATTAATCACATGCTTCCCTGTGGAATTTCTCCTCCCTTTGTATTACTTTTGGTTCAATTGCGAAATGTTGGATTGGAAAACGCCCACCTGCTGAAAATGTCACAATGGTAAAAATCTATATTTCCCTGCTGTGTCATCTCCCTTTCTCCTCAACGTCAGAAAATGGATCATGGGAATCAGTTATAGTCTGGTCCTCCAGCCAAACTGGGGACGAGCTTAGTTCAATAACAATACATCTCATCGCTCTCACGTCTTTGAAGTCCTTTATATCTAAGGTCTGAAACCACACCTGGCCAAATATGGTCCCTGTGGTACCTGGGTTCCTAACAGAGGTCTGAGAACACACCTTTCCCTGTGGTACCTGGGTTCCTAACAGAGGTCTGAGAACACACCTTTCCCTGTGGTACCTGGGTTCCTAACAGAGGTCTGAGAACATACCTTTCCCTGTGGTACCTGGGTTCCTAACAGAGGTCTGAGACCACACCTGGCCCTGTGGTACCTGGGTTCCTAACAGAGGTCTGAGACCACACCTTTCCCTGTGGTACCTGGGTTCCTAACAGAGGTCTGAGACCACACCTTTCCCTGTGGTACCTGGGTTCCTAACGGTGGTCTGAGACCACACCTTTCCCTGTGGTACCTGGGTTCCTAACAGAGGTCTGAGACCACACCTGGCCAAATATGGCCCCTGTGGTACCTGGGTTCCTAACAGAGGTCTGAGACCACACCTTTCCCTGTGGTACCTGGGTTCCTAACAGAGGTCTGAGACCACACCTTTCCCTGTGGTACCTGGGTTCCTAACAGAGGTCTGAGACCACACCTGGCCAAATATGGCCCCTGTGGTACCTGGGTTCCTAACAGAGGTCTGAGACCACACCTTTCCCTGTGGTACCTGGGTTCCTAACAGAGGTCTGAGACCACACCTTTCCCTGTGGTACCTGGGTTCCTAACAGAGGTCTGAGACCACACCTTTCCCTGTGGTACCTGGGTTCCTAACAGAGGTCTGAGACCACACCTGGCCAAATATGGCCCCTGTGGTACCTGGGTTCCTAACAGAGGTCTGAAACCACACCTGGCCAAATATGGCCCCTGTGGTACCTTGGGTTCCTAACAGAGGTCTGAGAACACACCTTTCCCTGTGGTACCTGGGTTTCTAACAGAGGTCTGAGACCATACCTTTCCCTGTGGTAGCTGGGTTTCTAACAGAGGTCATAGACCACACCTGGCTATTCTCTGTTGTACCTGGCCCCACTTGACCTTCCTTCAATTATCCCGCCCTACAAAAACCTTCCTTCAATTATCCTGCCCTACAAAAACATTCCTTCAATTATCCTGCCCTACAAAAACCTTCCTTCAATTATCCACCTTTCCCTGTGGTACCTGGGTTCCTAACAGAGGTCTGAGACCACACCTTTCCCTGTGGTACCTGGGTTTCTAACAGAGGTCTGAGACCACACCTGGCTATTCTCTGTTGTTACCTGGCCCCACTTGACCTCTGATTTTGAAGACTTTGCGTGATTGCAAAGTACTTGAGGACACCCACACTGTTTGCTGAAGTAGGTAAACATACTCATCCTATTTCTTGTGTGTGTGTGTGTGTGTGTGTGTGTGTGTGTGTGTGTGTGTGTGTGTATGTAAAGTTGACTGAAGTTTGAACAAACTCATTCAATTGATTTTTCTCTCCGTCTGTTACATGTTGAGTGAATTGTCCTTGGTCTGTGGGCGTTGTCAGACTGTGTTCCTTACGTCCAGGGTCAATGTCCATGAACAGACAAGGGGCTGATGCCCTTAATACATCTGAAGGCCTTGACTAGACATTTATTTCTTAGGGGAGAGAAGGGGAGGGATGAGTGAGAGTGAGTGAGAGAGGAGACCCACTCTATGGCATAACAGAATGCACTCTGGACAAGGACTAATCTCATTACACTGGCCAATTTCCAAACCTATTTTTAGAAAACAATCAAATCAGATTTGGCATCCTACTTAAGATCGGGCTTCGCTCGCTTTGGTCACTTTGACCAAAATCAAATGAATAAAAAGAACATTTAATTTAAAAAAAATACTTCCAAGATTCATAAAAGCTGATCTCTTACGCATCTATGTAACCACCTGCCTCTCCTGAGGAACTCTATTTGCACTAGGCTTGGTAGGGAGGAGTGAGGAATTCAGCCCAAGGTCAGGTCAGATGAAATGAGAAGGAATAGCCCTTGTTGCCCGATTGCTCAGTTTGGCCGGGCGGCCAGCTCTAAGAAAAGTCTTTGTGGTTCCTAACTTCCATTTAAGATTGATGGAGGTCACTGTCTTCTTAGGGACCTTCAATGCTGCAGAAATCTTTTGTTACCCTTCCCCAGATCTGTACCTCGACACAATTCTGTCTCAGAGCTCTACAGACAATTCCTTCGACCTCATGGATTTGTTTTTGCTGACAAAGATTGTCAACGGTGGGACCTTATATAGACAATTGTGTTTACCACAGTTGCACTCCAATCAAGTTGAAGAAACACCAAGGATGATCAATAGGAACAGGATGCACCTGAGCTCAATTTCGAGTCTCTAGCAAAGGGTCTGAATACTTATGTAAATAAGGCATTTCTGTTTTTATATTTTGTATAAATGTGTATAAAACTGAACAAGAGGACAATAGTATTGGGCTTCATCCAAAATGGCACCCTATTAGCATAGAGATCTGATAAAAAGCATTTCGCTACACTCGCATTAACATCTGCTAACCATGTGTATGTGACAAATAAAATTTGATTTGAAAAGGCTGTGCACTATATAGGGAATATGGTGCCATTTGGGACATAGCCTTATTCATTGTTGTTTTAAGGACTCACCGTCTGTGGATTCATCTTGCCTGTCATCAGCTTCATTAAGTCTTCATCTCCCATGGTGATAGTGCAGTCAGCCTTCTTATCTAAATGGAGGAGAGAATAAAATTAAATAATGCCCTACAAAAAAAATTATCCTGCCCTTCCTTCATATATCCATCCTGCCCTACAAAAACCTTCCTTCAATTATACGGCCCTACAAAAACCTTCCTTCAATTATCCTGCCCTACAAAAACCTTCCTTCAATTATCCTGCCCTACAAAAACCTTCCTTCAATTATCCTGCCCTACAAAAACCTTCCTTCAATTAAAAACCTTCCTGCCCTACAAAAACCTTCCTTCAATTATCCTGCCCTACAAAAACCTTCCTTCAATTATCCTGCCCTACAAAAACCTTCCTTCAATTTTCCTGCCCTACAAAAACCTTCCTTCAATTATCCTGCCCTACAAAAACCTTCCCCTTCCAACAGCGAGGGGCAACTGAATGTAATCTTCACAAAAAAGGTCATGGTTAAAAACATTTCTACCCTTTATCTATGGATAAGAGAAGAGTGTTGACATGTTATGCTCGACCCCCTCAGTTTGTTTTAACTTTAGCAACCCATCGGGCAAAGACATCAGTTCAATGTTTAGTTTTGAATTCAATGTGAAAACAACAAAACAATGTCCTCATGTCATTTGATTTCAATTCAAAAGTTGGGTGAAAAAGACAAAATGCCCTGAAGTTGATGACTTTGTTTGAGAAATCCAATCAGTTTTCCATTTTGATTCCATTGTCATCATCACAGTGACTTTTTGGGGGGGGTTGAAATGACGTGGAAACACTGATTTGACCCGTTTTCGCCCTGTTGGAAGTTTAAAAATAAAAAAAATATAAGATCTATTGAATTTTCCATGTGGTCTATATTAACCGGCACGTCATTTAATAGAACCGGATTTTAAAATTCAACATTGTTGCACAATTTCTACTTAAAATATCAAAAGGGATGCAGAAGGCACAACTTTGTAGAACGACACTGTTTACGAACAGAAAAAGAGGAAGTAAGCTCTATAGTTTCTCCCTCATCTCCAGTTTCTTGTTGATCGGAACCATTCCAGAATCCAATCAACTATATACTGCAAAATACATTGGATCCTTGACTTCATGTTAACTTCAATGCCCAACACCTTAATCACTGGGACTGCGCTATTCATGGTTCAATAACATGATAGACTACTGTCCATGTGGTTAAGAAGGGAACAAGTTGTCATTCCAGTACCAGGGACAGGATGAAGTGTACTGTGCTGTGCTCTACTTCACACACACCGGCCACTTCAACCACGGAAGTTGCTTTTATGAAATGTCCGCTGCTCTTTAGAGACCATTCAACGTACTATTGGGGCAATGTCCCAAATGCCACCCCATAGTGCTCAACAGTAGTGTTCCATATAGGGAATATGGTGCGATTAGGACGCTACCTTGCTTTCTATAAAACATCCTAACAAGTGAGATAGGTTTGATAACAGGAAAGGCTCAGAGGAAGGCCAAGTTTTTAAAGGTTTTTCAACAGAGCTGAGTGGAAGAAAAGGACATTACTCCAGACAGCCATAATGGAAGCAATTTAAAAGTTCTCTGTGTGTGTGTGTGTGTGTGTGTGTGTGTGTGTGTTTTCTAAAAGGAAGCAATTCAAAAATTGTGTGTTTGGCATTTGGATAAAAATCCTTCTTTGTCTTTTGCATTCCAGAACTGCTCTCTCAGAAGACAGACCACCCATCCTTCAGTCATTTATATTCTGCAGACAACCATCTCCTCAGACGGACAGTCCTTCTGTTTTTTTGTTGTTGTCAGGAAATCGAATATGTCAAAGTCTCAGCCAAGATCATCGATCTCCTCCAATACCTCGAATGCTCACATTGATAAAAACACTCAACATTAAAACACAAAGACCAGATCATCTGATGACAGACAGACACACACCAGCATCGTTGCTCACGGAGCCGTGTCCATTCTTCGCGTCTACGACCCACAGAGCGTCTTTCCCCTCGGGTCCATCTGTCACCTTGAAGGCAAAAACTCCTCCAATCTTCTTCACAACGTCTACTCCTTCCTGCAGACAAACCCGATGTGACATCAGAGCAGAGAGAGATGGGCTGTTATGGCTCTGCGTTCTGTTGGGTTGTGTTAGGTTAATGTGGCAGCGGAGGCTAACGTCGGGTTAAAGTTACCTAAATATATACGAGTTGACGGACTCCATAAATCACAAAGCTAGCTAGTGGTACTGGGTTCTGAGACTACCTTGACATTGGTCTCTGGTGACAGACTGTTAAACAGAGATCACCTTATATAGTCATTATTATAATACAAAAAGCTTTATAGTTAAATAAGTTAAATAACATTCAAATGTGGCACTTAATTGATGTGCCAAGAAGCAGCAATGACTCCGCAGAGTGAGACTGAGGTAAAGCAGTCGTCAGCACCCACACAGAACATGAACACATTTGGACTTTGTATAGGAGGATATAAATGATGACCAGGAAGTTAGTTTGTCCAAGTGGTGTACCTCCTGTAGTTTGTTCTCTATCTCCTGGAAGACAGAATAGACTCTGAAGCCCTCCAGACGTTCTGCTCTGGTGGGGACAGCCGCTATCTGGGAACTAGAAACACACACAGGAACAGAACACGGCTTCAGTTAAGAGTGCGTTCTCAGAGAGAAAAGAGAGGCTAGTAAAAACGCGCGTGTGTGTGTGTGTGTGTGCAACATCATCATTGAAGGACAGTCACAAAGTAAACGTGTGTGTGCTTGTGTGCAAATGTGTGTGTGTGTGTGTGTGTGTGTGTGTGTGTGTGCACCAATGTTGAAAGGAGTATGGTTCAAGGCCATACTACAGTATCTTTACTTAATCTGTTCCAACACAGAAGGTTAAAGTACATGCTGTGGCCACGTCCCAAACAAAACTCTATTCCCTATTAACGGAATTACACCGAGACTCTGATGTGTCACTTTAAAAATGTTTGCCAAAAAACAAAACATTGATTTCAACGTTTAATAAAACCAAACAACTCTATGCACAATAACTACTTTGAACTATTTACACAGTCAAATGTTTTTATAAAAACATTTACTGGAAAAGTTTGATTTTGTTACCAGACTTTTGTATTTGTGTTTTTGTAATATTTTCTGTGTAAATTGTTCTAAGTAGTCCTTGTGCATAGAGTTGTTTGGTTTGTTAAACATGGAAAGAAATTGTTTTATTTATTGTACATTTTAAAGTGAGAAATCTCAGTCTCAGCGTAATTCCGCTACCATGAAATTGCCCCCCCCCCACAAAAAAAGAAAACTGGTTTTAAACATCTGATTTCTGCAAGGATCTGAGAGATAAAGCCTAGTTATTTAGTTATTTGGTAAATCACCTCAGTTGTGTGTTTCTCACCTAGTCCGTTCATTAGTAAGTTGGTAGACGGATAGACTCACCTGGCATCCTGAGGGAACCCCATCCTGTAGAGAGTGACGACCACAGCTCCTCCCAGGCCGATGTTGTGCTGTAGGGCCACCTTCGCCCCTGGGACCTGCCTCCTCTCAGCCTGGCCTCTCAGCTGCCAGCACAGCTCCGCACACTGGGCCAGACCTGAGCAAGCACAGAGAGAGAGAGCGGGGAGGTCAAACACATACACAGACAGAGATCAGATCAGACCACTGGGCCAGACCTGACTAATCAACCACAGAGAGAAATTAAGGCCAACACAATAGAACAGACCTGAGCAATAACAGAAACCGATAGGGTCAATGCACTGAGTCAATCCCAGAGATCAGAACGCTCAGCAAGACCAGAGTAATCAACAAGAACAAAATGAGAGAGAGAGAGAGAGAGGTCAGAACACTGGGCCAGACCTGACACATCAACTACAGAGACGGGAGGTTAATACTGAACCAGACCGGAGTAATACACCACAGAGAGACGAAGGTCAGTCACAGAATTACATTTAGAGCTCTAGGATGTCTGTGAGATCAGAAAACTGGGCCAGAACTTACAAAATCACAGGTCAACGCACTCTACAGCTATATAAGCGTTATATAAGAAAGTCATCATGCTAACAACCAGAGGGATTGGAAAGCCTACTGTAATATCTACTTGGACAACAAACTGAACATCACATGTAAGTCTACATATTTGAAAGGTCTCAATTAACAGATTGATTTCCTATCATAGATTATGGATTTCCTGTTTGTCCTTCCTTCCTTCCTTCCTTCCTTCCTTCCTTCCTTCCGAGCACACACACACACCCACAACACTCAACGCACACACCCACCACTCAACGCACACACCCACAACCCACAACACTCAACGCACCCACACACACACAAAGCCTGTAAGTGCTAATGCTGGATTGCTAAATCTAACCAGATGGACAACAGGCATTTGAACCCAGAGTGTGGCTGAGGCAGGATGTCATTTCACAAATTAAAAATAACCTTAGGTCCCTGACACAACACATTGCTGGCCCTATAAAAACACAACGACCTTCCATTTTTCTTTCCTAATTCCTACATTGAAAAATTACCACATAGGGCCTCCATTGCAGACATTTATAATCCTCTCCGATTTAACCAGGTCGGGTCACCGTGGTCAAAATCTCACTCTCGCTAGCGTTCCAATGCACTTAATTTCCATCAACTCTTGCCTACCACATGAAAGAGGGTGACAAGTTAACACCCCTCCCTAATCTTGCTGGACGTGACTCCTAGGTTAGCATTCCAGCACATAATAAACCCAAGGAAGAGTAGCTACTGCCTTGGCAGTAACTAATGGGGATCCATAATAAACCCCAGGAAGAGTAGCTGCTGCCTTGGCAGGAACTAATGGGGATCCAATATAAACCCCAGGAAGAGGGGCTGCTGCCTTGGCAGGAACTAAATGGGGATCCTTAATAAATACAGTACAGTGGCTATAGAAAGTCTACAACTCCCTTGTTGTGTTACAAAGTGGGATTAAAATTAAAACAATCCTCTATAATTTCAAAGTGGAAGAATAATCTTTAAAAAAGTATAGAATTTATAAATAATGAAAAAAACCTTCATTATATAAGTATTCAACACCTGAGTCAATACATGTTAGAAACACCTTTGGCAGCGATTACAGCTGTGAGTCACTCTGGGTAAGTCTCATAACACCTTTGGCAGTGATTACAGCTGTGAGTCACTCTGGGTAAGTCTCATAACAGCTTTGGCAGTGATTACAGCTGTGAGTCACTCTGGGTAAGTCTCATAACAGCTTTGGCAGTGATTACAGCTGTGAGTTACTCTGGGTAAGTCTCATAACAGCTTTGGCAGTGATTACAGCTGTGAGTCACTCTGGGTAAGTCTCATAACAGCTTTGGCAGTGATTACAGCTGTGAGTCACTCTGGGTAAGTCTCATAACAGCTTTGGCAGTGATTACAGCTGTGAGTCACTCTGGGTAAGTCTCATAACAGCTTTGGCAGCGATTACTATACTTGCCCTTTATTCTTTTCGTAATTCTTCAAGCTCTGTCAAGATGTTGGGGATCATGGCTAGACAGCCATTTTCAAGTCTTGCCATAGATTTTTATGCAGATTTAATACAAACCTGTTACTTGGCCACCCAGAACACTTCACTGTCTTCTTGGTATGCAGCTCCAGCGTAATTGTGGCTTTGTGTTGAAGGTTATTGTCGTGCTGAAAGATGAATTTGTCTCCCAGTGTCTGGTGGAAAGCAGACTGAACCAAGTTTTCCTCTAGGATTTTGCCTGTGCTTAGCTCCATTCTGTTTCTTTTCATCCTGAAAAACTCCCCAGTCTTTGCCAATGTCAAGCATAACATGATGCAGCCACCAACATGCTTGGAAATAAGGAGGCAGTTACTCAGTGATGCGTTGGATTTACCCCAAACATTAGGCTTTGCATTTAGGCCAAAACGTATATTCCTTTGCTGCATTACTTTAGTGTCTGGTTGCATACATAAGCATGTTTTGGAATATTTATATTATGTATATTTGTATTCTTCTTTTCACTCTGTCATTTAGGTCATTATTGTGGAGTCACTAGAATGTTGTTGATCCATCCTCAGTTTTCTCCCATTACAGACAACGAACTCTGTAGTGGTTTTAAAATCACCAAAAGCCTCATGGTGACAACCCTGTTTCCTTCCTGTCCTGCAGCTCAGTTCAGAAGGACGACTGTATCTTTGTATCTGGGTGGTTTAATACATCATCCACAGCATAAATATTAACTTGACCATGCTTAAAGTTAATCAGTGTCTGATTTGTAATTGTTACCCATCTACCAATCACCGCCTTTCTGTATGAGGCTTTCGGAAAGCTCCCTGGTCTTTGTAGTTGAATCTGCGCTTGAAATGCAATACTTGACGGAGGGATTTTACAGATGTTGTATGGGGGACAGAGGAAGGGTTAGTTATACTTCTGTATACTTCCGGCCCTTCTTTGGACACTGTGTTAATAACCCTCCAGGCAAGCTTCAATGCCATACAACTCTCCTTCTGTGGCCTCCAATTGCTCTTAAATACAAGTAAAACTAAATGCATGCTCTTCAACCGATCGCTACCTGCACCTACCCGCCTGTCCAACATCACTACTCTGGACGGCTCTGACTTAGAATACGTGGACAACTACAAATACTTAGGTGTCTGGTTAGACTGTAAACTCTCCTTCCAGACCCATATCAAACATCTCCAATCCAAAGTTAAATCTAGAATTGGCTTCCTATTTCGCAACAAAGCATCCTTCACTCATGCTGCCAAACATACCCTTGTAAAACTGACCATCCTACCAATCCTCGACTTTGGCGATGTCATTTACAAAATAGCCTCCAATACCCTACTCAACAAATTGGATGCAGTCTATCACAGTGCAATCCGTTTTGTCACCAAAGCCCCATATACTACCCACCATTGCGACCTGTACGCTCTCGTTGGCTGGCCCTCGCTTCATACTCGTCGCCAAACCCACTGGCTCCATGTCATCTACAAGACCCTGCTAGGTAAAGTCCCCCCTTATCTCAGCTAGCATCTCCCACCTGTAGCACAAGCTCCAGCAGGTATATCTCTCTAGTCACCCCCAAAACCAATTCTTTCTTTGGCCGCCTCTCCTTCCAGTTCTCTGCTGCCAATGACTGGAACGAACTACAAAAATCTCTGAAACTGGAAACACTTATCTCCCTCACTAGCTTTAAGCACCAACTGTCAGAGCAGCTCACAGATTACTGCACCTGTACATAGCCCATCTATAATTTAGCCCAAACAACTACCTCTTTCCCAACTGTATTTAATTAATTAATTTTGCTCCTTTGCACCCCATTATTTTTATTTCTACTTTGCACATTCTTCCATTGCAAAACTACCATTCCAGTGTTTTACTTGCTATATTGTATTTACTTTGCCACCATGGCCTTTTTTGCCTTTACCTCCCTTCTCACCTCATTTGCTCACATTGTATATAGACTTGTTTCTACTGTATTATTGACTGTATGTTTGTTTTACTCCATGTGTAACTCTGTGTCGTTGTATCTGTCGAACTGCTTTGCTTTATCTTGGCCAGGTCGCAATTGTAAATGAGAACTTGTTCTCAACTTGCCTACCTGGTTAAATAAAGATAAAATTAAAAATTAAAAAAATTAAAAATTCATGTCAACTCCTATTATTTCACACAGAGTGAGTCCATGCAACATAATAGCAACACAAAACATGGTACAAACATTATTTGGCATAGACAACAGCACAAAGGGCAAGAAGGTAATGACAGGAATCAACCTAGCACACAGTTCAATATCCTCCTGGGACTACTCAGGATGTCACTTCCTGTCTGTGTGTTACAGGCAAAGCATGGATAAAGGCTTTTGTGGGAGTTACTGACTTTCTCAGGAGACTACTGCCCTCTGGTGGTCATGACTGAAATACAGTCACATCACACATTCAGATTCCATCTTAATCTATAATGTAGCTTTTTCAACATTAATTTGTTGCATACAAAATTAGTTGTTGGATTAGGAGGATGATGAAGTCACTGGGTCAGCAGGAGATGGTTGGTGTTGTTTACCTGTAGCTCATAGAGGGGTCAAGGGTTACGAGGTCAGGGGTTATGGGGTGGGGCAGCAGGTGTTTGTGCTGACTTGTGACGGCGAGAAGGGTCAGGGGTTAGAGGTCACTTGGTCATAGTTATTATTACCTGTGGCTCCCAGAGGGTGTCCTTTAGAGATGAGTCCTCCGCTGGGGTTGACCACCCACTGGCCTCCGTACGTGTTGTCTCCTCTGTCTATCAGCTCTCCAGCCTTACCTAGGAACATAGAACAGTGATACATTAAATAATATAATACCTTTGATCTTTAAAGCGCTTTTCATGTTGGCCTACAGGCAGACAGTCACAAAGTGTGGTACAAAGGTAAAACAGAACGGAATGCTAAGGGAACACAACCAGGGGGTAAAACTCAGAATGCTAAGGGAACACAGCCAGGGGGTAAAACTCAGAATGCTAAGGGAACACAACCAGGGGGTAAAACAGAATGCTAAGAAGCCAGGGGGTAAAACTCAGAATGTGCTAAGGGAACACAACCAGGGGTAAAACTCAGAACGCTAAGGGAACACAACCAGGGGTAAAACTCAGAACGCTAAGGGAACACAACCAGGGGGTAAAACTCAGAATGCTAAGGGAACACAACCAGGGGGTAAAACTCAGAATGCTAAGGGAACACAACCAGGGGGTAAAACTCAGAATGCTAAGGGAACACAACCAGGGGGTAAAACTCAGAATGCTAAGGGAACACAGCAAGGGGGAACGGAATGCTAAAACAGAACGGAATGCTAAGGGAACACAACCAGGGGGTAAAACTCAGAACGCTAAGGGAACACAACCAGGGGGTAAAACTCAGAATGCTAAGGGAACACAACCAGGGGGTAAAACTCAGAACGCTAAGGGAACACAACCAGGGGGTAAAACTCAGAATGCTAAGGGAACACAGCAAGGGGGTAAAACAGAACGGAATGCTAAGGGAACACAACCAGGGGTAAAACTCAGAACGCTAAGGGAACACAACCAGGGGGTAAAACTCAGAACGCTAAGGGAACACAACCAGGGGGTAAAACTCAGAACGCTAAGGGAACACAACCAGGGGGTAAAACTCAGAACGCTAAGGGAACACAACCAGGGGGTAAAACTCAGAACGCTAAGGGAACACAACCAGGGGGTAAAACTCAGAACGCTAAGGGAACACAACCAGGGGGTAAAACTCATTATGTTTATGACAGGAGTATGACATGAGATCAAATATACACACAGAAGGCCTCTCATTCAAAAAAAAATATGAACAATTCAACTATAGTAAAACATTGAACTGAACAAATCAGAAACAGTGAAAAACAAATAAAAGGCAATTCTATATATTCTTTTAAATAAAAAAAACCTTCTAGAGAATTAACAATGCTACTTCTATGTGGCTAGAAATAGGCGGTAGATTGGTAGGGTCAGACTCACCCTCTGGGCACAACCCCAGAGCCTCGTACGTGATCAGCTCGTTGGCAGAGAAACAGTCATGTAGCTCGATCACATTGACGTCACTGGGTTTCAGGCCCGCCGTCTCAAAACACTTCTTGGCTGCCAGGGAGGTCATGTCGTATCCAACCTGACAGGAAACAACACAATAAGTCACTATCTTTTTGTTGTTCTGCATTTCAAAGTTGTTGGATACTTTTGAACAGCTTTATGTCCCCTCTCACCATCTTCATGCAGCTATTGTCTTCGAAGGTAGTTGCGAGGTCCGTGACCATCTCCTGGGCTAAGATCTCCACCGCCTGGTGCTCTAGACCATGGCGCCTCACAAAGCCCTCACTGGCCAGGACAGCTGCCCCTGCACCGTCAGAGGTAGGACTGGGGGGACGACAACGAAAATGTTAGTGTCCCATAGATACTTTCTCCTGCCAGAGTGCAAAAGCCCCCAAAGGAACACCCTGGTCCTTAACACCAAAATGTTTCATTGTAATCAAATAAAGCCAAACTCTATAGAGGTGGAGGTCAGGGAGGGCTGCCCCACTCTGCCTATCCTCTGGTAGGGGAAACACTGCCCCAGAGAGATAGTGGGACTCCTTACCAACACTGGAGAAGAGTAAGGAACTCAAACACCTTCCTGGACTGTTTGACCTGGTCCAGACTGTACTCATCCTGGAACTGAGAGTACCTGTTAACACACACACAAACACAAACACACACACACAGTTGTCATGCAGTGGCAGGAAAACATTGATCTTTTGGATTGGTCAAAGAAGGTCATTTCTAATGACCAGGCCTTCTGTGTGTTAAAGAGCTGATGGTTGCAGTCTTACGGGTTGTTGGTGGAATGCTTGTGGTTCTTCCATGCGATTTTAGCAAAGTGCTCTGGTGTAGTACCTGGAAGAGTCCCGGGAATTAATACACTTAACTATTCAATGACAGACTTCCCAGAGTTCCACAGTCACGCACTACATGGTGTATCATCCAGATGAAAGAAAAGGCTGAAAACAACACACTTCATAAGGTACTGTACATCTGTGCACGCACACCATCATGTTTACCGTATTTCTCCATGTGTTCTCTGCCCGCGTTGCCAAACATCTGTGGTGCTGCCGGTGCTGCTGCCATCCCATATGTGTTGAACATCACCTCCATATGCTTGTCCATGGGGTTAGTCCTGTCCATGAACTACAATACACTGGGTTAGTCCTGTCCATGAACTACAATACACTGGGTTAGTCCTGTCCATGAACTACAATACACTGGGTTAGTCCTGATCATGTACTACAATACACTGGGTTAGTCCTGTCCATGAACTACAATACACCAGGTTAGTCCTGTCCATGGGGTTAGTCCTGTCCATGAACTACAATACACTGGGTTAGTCCTGTCCATGAACTACAATACACCGGGTTAGTCCTGTCCATGGGGCTAGTCCTGTCCATGAACTACAATACACAGGGTTAGTCCTGATCATGAACTACAATACACTGAGTTAGTCCTGATCATTAACTACAATACACTGGGTTAGTCCTGATCATGTACTACGATTGGTCTTACCTTTGATGACAAGGAGCCTCTCTCCATCTTTTCAAAGCCAAGGGCTAGTGCACAGTCAACCAGACCTACAGTCAGCAAAAGAAGGCATATGTTTAGGTCCAGCATAAGACGGATCATAGTAGATGAGCATGCATCCTACTTCAGTTTGATTCCAGGACATGGCATCACTAGGGTCAGGAGTTTGTCCTGAACATGTGACCAGATCAGGAAAAGGACTCCTAGTCCTAGGAATCAATCCTGCCCCACTCTATCTCAGTCCCACTCACCTCTCTGTGTCCCATCCAATGACGTCCAGAGAAGAGAAAAAAAAAGTATGTGGACACCTGCTCGTCGAACATCTCATTCTGAAATCATGGGCATTAATATGGAGTTGCTCCTCCCTTTGCTGCTTTAACAGCCTCCACTCTTCTGGGAATGCTTTCCACTAGATGTTGGTACATTGCTGCGGGGATAAGCTTCCATTCAGCCACAAGAGCATTAGTGAGGTCGTGCACTGATGTTGGGTGATTAGGCCTGGCTCGCAGTCAGCGTTCCAATTCAGGGAAGAGCCTTCCTCAAGGCTCCCCAAACTGTTGCCAAAATACATCATTGTATACTGTAACGTTAAGATTTCCCTTTACTGGAACTAAGAGGCCTAGCCCAAACCATGAAAAACAACCGCAGACCATTATTCCTACTCCACCAAACTTTACAGTTGGCACAATGCGTTTGGGCAGGTAGCGTTCTACTGGCATCCGCCAAACCCAGGTTTGTCCGTCGGACTTGCAGATAGGTAAGCGTGATTCATCACTACAGAGAATGTGTTTCCACCGCTCCTGAGTCCAATGGTGGCGAGCTATACACCACTCCAGCCGACGCTTGGCACTACACATGGTGATCTTAGGCTTGTGTGCGCTGCTCGGCCATGGAAACCCATTTCATGAAGCTCCTGACAAACAGTTCTTGTGCTGACGTTGCTTCCAGATGCAGTTTGTAACTCACTTGCGAGAGTTGCAACAGAGTACAGACCATTTTTACTCGCTATGCGCTTCAGCACCCGGGGTTCCGTTCTGTGAACTTGTGTGGTCTACCACTTTGCAGCTGAGCCGTTGTTGCTCCTAGACATTTCTACTTCACAATAACTTCACTTACAGTTGACCGGGGCAGCTCTAGCAGGGCAGAAATTTTGCGAACTGACTTGTTGGAAAGGTGGTATCCTATGATAGTGCCACGTTGAAAGTCACTGAGCTCTTCAGTAAGGACATTATATTGCCAATGTTTGTCTATGGAGATTGAACAACTGTGTGCTCGATTTTATACACCTGTCAGTAATGGGTGTGGCTGTAATAGCCGAATCCACTAATTTCAAGGGGTGTCCACATACTTTTGTATATATAGAGTACTGTGTGTGTAACACAGATATGATTAATATATCTATGGTCAAGTGCCACTCACCTCCCTGGATTAGCTGTCGGGCCATGAACAGGGCAGTGGAGCCTGTGGAGCAGTTGTTGTTGACGTTGATGATGGGGATCCCTGACAGGCCAAGGCTGTGGTAGATGGCCCTCTGGCCACAGGTAGAGTCACCTGAAAAATAATGATAATAATATGGTCATTTACATTGACAGTAACAGGATCTTGTTTTAAGAGCAATAGTTCATCACTAGACAGTTCTCTTCATGACACAGACACAGGTCAGCTCAGGTGAATGATTGCGTTGTGTTATAATATCTTACAGGCCTATACAACAGCATAGCTTATTACTAGGCCGATACGACATCATCGCTTATTACTATGCCTATACGACATCATAGCTTATTACTAGGCCTATATGACATCATAGCTTATTACTAGGTGGACACTTACAGCACTTTTGGAATGAATTTGAAGGCAACTCACAAGGCATTTAATATGCCTAAAAAAAATACTTTTAACGGACAGTTAACATTATAATCAATGACAGTATCTTACCATACACATAGCCCACACAGGCTTGCTCTATAGCAGAGTAGGGGACTCCAGCATCAGACAAGGCCCTCTCGCCTGAGTCATAAGAACATGATTATAAGACACAACAGGGAACAATGGGCATCACTCAAAATGTTGCATGTAGAATGGGACTATTATATGACATGTACAACACAGGGTATTATAACCAGGTAGTATCCAGGTGACTATAGCTCAAGGTGTATCCAGGTGAATGTAGCAATGTTGGCAAGTACAGGACAGGTACAGTAATGAAATGAAATGACAACCACCTGCTATCTTTGCCATGTCGGGATAGTCAAAGTCTTCTTTTCCTGGCTTCTCAAACTGCAAAGACAAAACACAGGAGAGGGTTCTGGATCAAATCTCAGACTGGGGATAACAGTTCAACTACTACACAGACAGAGCTCTGGGTCAACATGACTGCTGTGTACTTGAGCAAGGCACTTTGCCCGTAAACTGCACGGCATTATGGCTGACAACCCCTGTGTTTGGGAGAGAGTGAGTGAGATCTGAAAAGGCAATGGACAAAGAAAGTATTCTTCTAATTCTGACTGCACAGGAGGGACGTCCTTCTGCTGCATGCAATGCAGCTAGTGTTTATCTAGCTATCGGTGTGTGCAATGCATCCATGACCCTTGGCACAATTAGCCTATGACCATGGAGTATTGGACTTTCAGATTAGACTGGGTTTTAAAATGCCACGTATGGCAATTTCATTTTAGCTAGGTAGCAAATACATTTCCAAGCCATAATTCACAATACAATTTTAAACATTGTTAGCCCAATATAGTTGTTATTCAATGTTTCGTGTTAGCTAACTAGGATAGCTTGAAAGCTAGCTGAAATTAGCTACGTTACTGTAGTTACCTAGATAGCTAGCAACACCAACATGAACAGCTGACAAAAGTCTTAAATCTCGCGTTATATGTTTAGCCAACAGTAGTTGCTTAGCCTATGTTAATTATCGAAAGAAATGACAAGCTACTGTAGCTACCTACGTGTTTTGGAAATGCTGCTAACCAACATGACAGGTAAAACGTTAGCTAGCTAAGGACAACGAGCTAGCTCTTTTCTAAATAGTCTTTCAATACTAGATAGCAATCCAGCTAGCACGAATGCTAGTCGAAATGCAACCATTTATAACCAATAGCAAGATTTACCTTTGTCATTCCCACTCCAATGACGAATACTCTGTTCTTTTGAGGAGCCATGCTGGTTGTTGTGCTGAGACGAGTGCTTCCAAGAGGGAAGAGTGACAATACGGATAACCGTTCACCGAACTGAGAAGTCAAAGTACTACGAAGGAGTTTCCGTGGAGCGTGTGAACGCAGCATAACTCCTTGCCTGTAATGATGCTAGCTTTCTATACCCATATTAACGTCACACAATACAGTGACTTCTTAATGAAGTCAGTTGAAAGTGTGTCCAGTTGTGTAAACAATGGTTGAACTCTGGATGAACTCTGGCCAAATACGTTAGCGAGATAATGTTTTACTATTGACTGTATTAAAAAGTGCGTTTAAGAGCAAAGTACTGTGCTATTGTTGACAATAACAACAAACTTTCAAGAACAGTGACAGTCATACATGGTTGAGTTTAATCACTACTTCTTGTGACCGAAGTGCCTCAGATTTACTCAATTCATTCTGATACAGATCATTCCAGGCAGAGAAAACCTTAAACCACATTATCAGTTTATTTTATTTTATTCATGATCTTTATTGAGGTAGTGACAAAAGGAAAGGCATGGTCACATATCTCATTCAATCAATCCTCAAATGTTTCTTGCTTGTCACAAACCAAACAGCACTGCATTATAACTGTCAACAGCAATGCATTAGCATTGCATTAGCTTTGGATGTGTCTGACACCGACAGCCATTTCAGTCAGTGGATGAGTGGATATCTGGCCAGTGTGTTTACATCCCATCACCTGGGCTAGCTGGTCGTCGTACAAAGCGCTTGACCGTAACTCAACACTTGATGAACTGGTGTGTGACCTCATAGATGCCCACTGACTCACTGGCCTTCTCGTCATAGTCTGTCCAGTCCTGATATGGAGAAGAAGTATTAAAAATGCTGTTCTTGAACTGAAAATAACTATTGTATTGGGTACTGGAAACTATTCTTGTAATCAATGTTCACATTTACTATGTTGACCTACTGGCCATAGATCAAAAATACGAACTTTTTCCAGTAGGGTGATTTCAGGAAACTTGGTCCCCGACTCAGCTCCCTCTGCAGCAAAGCCCGCCTGTTTTGTTTCAAGGTCAAAGTAATGTGATGTTAGAGACAAGGGACAAGGTTGAGGTGTTGTAGTATTGTAAAGCACATATTTTAGTTGACATTATTGTTCTTTCAGCAGTATTACAAGTTCTTAAGAACATTTGTCATTAAACTGTTACAAAACAATACTAAATAAAGAAAATGTCAAGGTTTCAGAAATGTCTATGCTAAACATTTGGAATCTGTTTTTGAAAGGTAGAGTGGATCCAATTGTTATACTTTATCAGAATAGTCAGGGAGAAAACAAATCCCCTGATGCTATATAACCTGTGCTTCTACAACCTTAGCTGAGATTTGACAACATACAGTACAGGAGTGTGCTCTGTTCTCACTTGTGGTTGGAAGTCTACCGGCTCCAGGCCTCGACACTCAAACTGCACCATGGTCTTAAACCTCTCACTATCCTCAGCCTTCACAGCAGCAGCACCACGAGGAAGAGACAAGAAGGTGTGAGTGGCTGAAATAAATAAATACTCTTGTGTTTTAAAGATGTACTTTACTGTAGCAGAACACTTCAAGTGTCAGCAGCAACAGAGTGGTAGGATGAAATAGGCAGTATTATTACTAAACATTTCCCACCTTCAATTGCAGTCAAGCCAAGGATCAATTGAGAGGTAAGCTTCACAATAAGTACTGTACTCACGTTGTACGGGGTGATTGTGTCTCTCATGATATCTGTGAACACACATAAACATATGAACATCATGGCAGAAACAAGGTGGAGCTGTTGCTTACCTCTATCCAGTCATCTCAGATCCCCCAAAGGAAAGTGAAATGGCTGAATGTACGAAACAACTTGTGTGTAATTACTTCTGTTTGCTTACCAATAGAATTGTCCCTGGCACAGAGTTTACACTTCTGCACCATGCTGGCACTCCCTCTTCCTCCTTTAAGTGGTACACTGTCCTAGGGAAACAGTCAGTCACTGCAAAGTGTGGAATATCCGTCAGCATATCAAATGTAATCTTGAATAATAAGATACATTGATAAATTCACCTTTACTCACCATAAGGTTGATATACTGCCATTTCTCTGGGATCTCACCACAATTGGCACATTTTAACTGTGACAAAAGTACGTATGTTACGGTATTTGTCACAAATGGCACCCCATTCCCTATGTAGTGCACTACTTTATACTACAGCCCTATTCCCTATGTAGTGCACTACAGCCCTATTCCCTATGTAGTGCACTACTTTTGATCAGGGCACATGTTCTGGTAAAAAAAAAGTAATGTAGTTTATAGGGAATAGTCTGTCAACTAGGGAAGCATACATTGTGTGTAGTCATGGCATACACCTTCTATTCTAATCCTAATTCTATGGGTTACTGGGAGTCCACAACACTACATCAGCAATGCTTTTGTATTGTTACCTACCGTTAGCTGCATAACGTTACACGTCACATGCGTATTGTTTACTGACTAAAAACTAGCAATGTTTTGTAAATAACGTCACAGGAGTACCTTTCATAGTTTGTCGTGCTGTAAATGTCTTGTTTATGTAGTGATACAACTTTTCACCATTCGACAAATTCGCTATTTGTGTGTCATGATAAATATAACGTTATAGCTCATCGTAAAATGGCTAGCATCAGCTGGTTAGCATGTTCTTAGTTACCTTTAGAAACCAGCGGAAGTCATCACCTTCTGGCCGCACATTTGTGACATTTTCCAAAGTGGCTTTGAACTGCAGCCCAATTTTCTATGAAACATATAACACGCATTTAATTAATGGTAATGTAAATATTGTTAAAAGCGTGCATGCTCTGAATGATGTGGCCTCACTTACCACCATCTTGACACTCTAGTACATTTGCGTAAACACTCGTTTCAAAATACGCAAGCGTAGCTACGTCAAGGCACGCTTTTACGCATAGTCAAGAATCAATCAGCTAAGGATATATTGTATAGAAAAAAAAGTATTTATTTTTTAATGAACTGGTTCAATAATCATATCCAGCTGGTGAGTCAACTTTTTAATGCAGAAGTATTGTTACTCTATTATGAATATTTTTTTTATATCGTTATAATATCCCTGTAACACCTAGAGTTGAGTCTTTGATTCTATTCCATCTGGAACTCTCGTTATTTAGAGGTATAGCCAGACCTCACCTTCTTAACCTTCCCTCGCTTAATCCAGTTGATTCTCCAATAGGGAAAATATGTTTCTCCTTGCTCCGTCAGAACAGATCTATACGTGCTTTATTTCAAAGGGATATTGTATCCAATGGTGGTCACTAATATCTGTTGGAAAAAAGTCTGGTTATTACCACACAAATACCTACTTGCTAACAAGGTCAAAGATGTCCCTTTCAGAATGATCCATAAGTATTGCCTTGCGAATCACTACCTGAAGAAACTCCAAAAAGACATTGACTGTACTTTTTGTGTTGAGCATCCAGAAAAGGTTTCACATTGTCTACATGTAAAAAAAATATGGAAAGATTGTTTTATAATTGTTAATATCCTTGATTACTTATGTTTTTTTCATGGGAGAATGTGCTGCTCGGTTTCCTTAACCATAATAAGGAAAAAGAAAAACAATTTAACCTCAAATCTAAATTGTGCTAATAGAAAAATGTCATATTCATAAATGTAAATTCACTAATAAAAAAAGCATCCCTATAAGGAATTGAAGCAGTACATTAAGACCAGTCTACCTTCTTCCAATAAGAAAGCTGTTAAAACAATCAGTGTGTGTTTCTTTTAAGGTCTTTGTATAATCTGTAATTTGTTGTACCCCCTAGCACATGTTATCATTGACTAGTTGTATACTTCTTGTATGTATACTGTTTTTTCTACGTTAAAAATAATTCAGCTGTTGCAGGAGTAAGTCAAACACACCTCCAGTTTTTTAATCTACCATTTTGCAATGTGCTTTTATTGTTCCAATCATCCAACGTTTCTACATCAATCCAACATCCAGACAAATTTTATGGTAAATATTAAGTCACAATTCAGCAACTGTATGCTTACTAAATACAACACTTGGGATATGCAAGCCATTTTACAGAAATGGACTAATTAGAAATAATAGTATTGTGTATTGTGGATCAATTCAGCAGCGAAAAGGCAT